>NC_056743.1:359890161-359968689 GCF_019279795.1 Protopterus annectens | reverse complement strand
GACAGTAATACATACCAGTGTAGGATATCTCCCAGTTTAGCTGCATTGTCACCAGGAGGGATGTGAAGGACAGTAATACATACCAGTGTAGGATATCTCCCAGTATAGCTGTATTGTCCCCGGAGGGATATAAAGGACAGTAGTACATACCAGTGTAGGTTATCTCCCAGTACAGCTGCATTGTCACCAGGAGGGATGTAAAGGACAGTTATACATACCAGTGTAGGATTTCTCCCAGTACAGCTGCATTGTTACTGAGAGGGATGTAAAGGACAGTAGTACATGCCAGTGCAGGATATCTCCCAGTACAGCTGCACTGTCACCAGGAGGGATGTAAAGTGCAGTTATACATACCAGTGTAGGATATCTCCCAGTACAGCTGCATTGTCACCAGGAGGGACGTAAGGGAAAGTTATACATACCAGTGTAGTATATCTCCCAGTACAGCTGCATTGTCTCCAGGAGGGATGTGAACGACAGTAATACATTCCAGTGTAGGTTATCTCCCAGTACAGCTGCATTGTCACCAGGAGGGATGTAAAGGACAGTTATACATACCAGTGTAGGATTTCTCCCAGTACAGCTGTATTGTTACTGAGAGGGATGTAAAGGACAGTAGTACATGCCAGTGCAGGATATCTCCCTGTACAGCTGCACTGTCACCAGGAGGGATGTAAAGTACAGTTATACATACCAGTGTAGGATATCTCCCAGTACAGCTGCATTGTCACCAGGAGGGACGTAAGGGAAAGTTATACATACCAGTGTAGTATATCTCCCAGTACAGCTGCATTGTCACCTGGAGAGATGTGAAGGACAGTAGTACAAACCAGTGTAGGGTATCTTCAAGTACAGCTGTATTGTCACCAGGAGGGATGTGAAGGACAGTAATACATACCAGTGTAAGATATCTCCCAGGCCAGCTGCACTGTCACCAGGAGGGATGTAAAGGACAGTTATACATACCAGTGTAGGATATCTCCCAATACAGCTGCACTGTCACTACGAGGGATATAAAGGACAGTAATACATGCCAGTGTAGGATATCTCCCAGTATAGCTGCATTGTCACCCGTAGGGATGTGAAAGATAGTAATACCTGCCAGTGTACGATATCTCCCAGTACAGCTGTATTGTCACTAGGAGGGATATAAAGGACAGTTACACATACCAGTGTAGGATTTCTCCCAGTACAGCTGCATTGTCACCGGGAGAGATGTAAAGGGCAGTAATACATACCAGTGTAGGATATCTCCCAGAACAGCTGCACTGTCACCAAGAGGGATGTGATGGACAGTAATACATACCAGTGTAGGATATCTTCCAGTACAACTGTATTGTCACCAACAAGGATGTAAAGGATGGTAATACATACAACTGTAGGATATCTCCCAGTGCAGCTGCACTGTCACCAGGAGGGACGTGAAGGACAGTAATACATACCAGTGTTGAGTATCTTCCAGTACAGCTGTATTGTCACCAGGTGGGATGTGATGAACAGTAATACATACCAGTGTAAGATATCTCCGAGTACAGCTGCATTGTCACCAGTAGGGGTATAAAGGACAGTAATACATAGCAGTGTAGGATAGCTCCCAGTACAGCTGCATTGTCACCTGGAAAGATGTGATGGACAGTAATACATACCAGTGTAGGATATCTTCCAGTACAGCTGCACTGTCACCAGGAGGGATATAAAGGGCAGTTATACATACCAGTGTAGGATATCTCCCAGTACAGCTGCACTGTCACCAGGATGGAGATAAAGGTCAGTAATACATACCAGTGTAGGATATCTCCCAGTACAGCTGCATTGTCACCAGGGCGGGTATAAAGGGCAGTAATACATACCAGTGTAGGATTTCTCCCAGTACAGCTGCATTATCACCAGGAGGGATATAAAGGACAGTTATACATGCCAGTTTAGGATTTCTCCCCGTACAGCTGCACTGTCACCAGGAGGGATGTAAAGGACAGTTGTACATACCAGTGTAGAATATCTCCCAGTACAGCTGCATCGTCACCAGGAGAGATGTGAAGGACAGTAGTGCATACCAGTGTAGGATACCTTCCAGTACAGCTGCATTGTCACCAGGAGGTGTATAAAGGGCAGTAATACATACCAGTGTAGGATATCTCCCAGTACAGCTGCATTGTCACCAGGAGGGATGTGAACGACAGAAATACATTCCAGTGTAGGATATCTCCCAGTACAGCTGCACTGTCACCAGGATGGAGATAAAGGTCAGTAATACATACCAGTGTAGGATATCTCCCAGTACAGCTGCATTGTCACCAGGGCGGGTATAAAGGGCAGTAATACATACCAGTGTAGGATTTCACCCAGTACAGCTGCATTATCACCAGGAGGGATATAAAGGACAGTTATACATGCCAGTTTAGGATTTCTCGCCGTACAGCTGCACTGTCACCAGGAGGGATGTAAAGGACAGTTGTACATACCAGTGTAGAATATCTCCCAGTACAGCTGCATCGTCACCAGGAGAGATGTGAAGGACAGTAGTGCATACCAGTGTAGGATACCTTCCAGTACAGCTGCATTGTCACCAGGAGGTGTATAAAGGGCAGTAATACATACCAGTGTAGGATATCTCCCAGTACAGCTGCATTGTCACCAGGAGGGATGTGAACGACAGAAATACATTCCAGTGTAGGATATCTTCTAGTACAGCTGCATTGTCAACCAGGAGTGGTATAAAGGGCAGTAATACATACCAGTGTAGGGTATCTCCCAGTATAGCTGTATTGTCCCAGGAGGGATATAAAGGACAGTAATACATACCAGTGTAGGATATCTCCCAGTACAGCTGCTTTGTCACCAGGAGGGATATAAAGGACAGTAATACATACCAGTGTAGGATATCTCCCATTACAGCTGCATTGTCACCAGGAGGGATGTAAAGGACAGTTATACTTATCAGTGTAGAATATCTCCCAGTACAGCTGCACTCTCACCTGGAGGGATATAAAGGACAGTAATACATACCAGTGTAGGATATCTTCCAGTTCAGCTGTATTGTTACCAGGAAAGATGTGAAGGACAGTAATACATAACAGTGTAGGGTATCTTCCAGTACAGCTGATTTGTCACCAGGAGGGATGTGAAGGACAGTAATACATACCAGTGTAGAGTATCTTCCAGTACAGCTGTATTGCCACCAGGAGGGATGTAAAGGACAGTAATACCTACCAGTGTAGGGTATCTTCCAGTACTGCTGTATTGTCACCAGGAGGGATGTGAAGGACAGTAATACATACCAGTGTACAATATCTTCCAGTACAGCTGCATTGTCACCAGGAGGGGTATGAAGGACAGTAATACATACCAGTGTAGGATATCTCCCAGTACAGCTGCATTGTCACCTGGAGGGATGTGATGGACAGTAATACATACCAGGATATCTTCCAGTACAGCTGCACTGTCACCAGGAGGGATATAAATGATAGTTATACATACCATTGTAGGATATCTCCCAGTACAGCTGCACTGTCACCAGGAGGGATATAAAGGTCAGTAATACATACCAGGGTAGGATATCTCTCAGTACAGCTGGATTGTCACCAGGAGGGGTATAAAGGGCAGTAATACATACCAGTGTAGGATATCTCCCAGTACAGCTGCATTATCACCAGGAGGGATATAAAGGACAGTAATACATACCAGTGTAGGATATCTCCCAGTTTAGCTGCATTGTCACCAGGAGGGATGTGAAGGACAGTAATACATACCAGTGTAGGATATCTCCCAGTATAGCTGTATTGTCCCCGGAGGGATATAAAGGACAGTAGTACATACCAGTGTAGGTTATCTCCCAGTACAGCTGCATTGTCACCAGGAGGGATGTAAAGGACAGTTATACATACCAGTGTAGGATTTCTCCCAGTACAGCTGCATTGTCACTGGGAGGGATGTAAAGGACAGTAGTACATGCCAGTGTAGGATATCTCCCAGTACAGCTGCACTGTCACCAGGAGGGATGTAAAGTACAGTTATACATACCAGTGTAGGATATCTCCCAGTACAGCTGCAATGTCACCAGGAGGGACGTAAGGGAAAGTTATAGATACCAGTGTAGTATATCTCCCAGTACAGCTGCATTGTCTCCAGGAGGGATGTGAACGACAGTAATACATTCCAGTGTAGGTTATCTCCCAGTACCGCTGTATTGTCACCAGGAGGGGTGTGAAGGACAGTAATACAAACCAGTGTAGCGTATCTTCAAGTACAGCTGTATTGTCACCAGGAGGGATGTGAAGTACAGTAATACAAACCAGTGTAGGGTATATTCAAGTAGAGCTGTATTGTCACCAGGAGAGATGTGAAGGACAGTAATACATTCCAGTGTAGGATATCTCCCAGTACAGCTGCATTGTCACCAGGAGGGATATAAGGGACAGTTATACATACCAGTGTAGGATATCTCCCAGTACAGCTGCATTCTTACCACGAGGGATGTAAAGGACAGTAATACATCCCTGTGTATGATATCTCCCATTATAGCTGTATTGTCACCAGGATGAATGTGAAGGACAGTAATACATACCAGTGTAGGATATCTTCCAGTACAGCTGCATTGTCACCAGAAGGTTTATTTTTGACAGTTATACATACCAGTACAGGATGTCTTCCAGTACAGCTGCACTTTCACCAGGAGGGATATAAAACACAGTAATACATACCAGTGCAGGATATCACCCAGTACAGCTGCATTGTCACCAAGAGAGGTATAAAGGGCAGTAATACAAGCCAGTGTAGGATATCTCCCAGTACATCTGCATTGTCACTAGGAAGGATATAAAGGGCAGTTATAAATACCCATGCAGGATATCTCCCAGTACAGCTGCACTGTCACCAGGAGGGATATAAAGGACAGTAATACATACCAGTGTAGATTATTTCCCAGTAAAACTGCATTGTCACCAGGACATATTTGAAGGACAGTAATACGTACCAGTGTAAGATATCTCCCAGTACAGCTGCACTGTCACCAGGAGGGATGTGAAGGACAGTAATACATACCAGTGTAGGATATCTCCCAGTGCAGCTGCACTGTCACCAGGATGGATGTAAAGGACAGTAATACATACCAGTGTAGGATATCTCCCAGTACAGCTGCATTGTCACCAGGAGGGATGTAAAGGACAGTAATACATACCAGTGTAGGATATCTCCCAGTACAGCTGCATTGTCACCAGGAGGGATGTGAAGGACAGTAATACATACCAGTGTAGGATATCTCCCAGTACAGCTGCATTGTCACCAGGAGGGATGTAAAGGACAGTAATACATACCAGTGTAGGATATCTCCCAGTACAGCTGCATTGTCACCAGGAGGGATGTAAAGGACAGTAATACATACCAGTATAGGATATCTCCCAGTACAGCTGCATTGTCACCAGGAGGGATGTAAAGGACAGTAATACATACCAGTGTAGGATATCTTCCAGTACAGCTGTATTGTCACCAGGAGGGAAGTGAAGGACAGTAATACATACCATTGTTGCGTATCTTCCAGTACAGCTGTATTGTCACCAGGAGGGATGTGAAGGAAAGTAATACATACCAGTGTAGGATTTCCCCCAGTACAGCTGCATTGTCACCAGGAGTGGTATAAATGGCAGTAATACATACCAGTGTAGGGTATCTCCCAGTACAGCTGCATTGTCACCACGAGGGATATAAAGGATAGTTATACATACCAGTCTAGGATATCTCCCAGTATAGCTGCTTTGTCACCAGGAGGGATGTAAAGGGCAATAATACATACCAGTGTAGGATATCTCCCAGTACAGCTGCATTGTCACCAGGAGGGATATAAAGGACAGTAATACATACCAGTGTAGGATATCTCCCAGTATAGCTGCATTGTCACCAGGAGGGATATAAAGGACAGTAATACATACCAGTGTAGGATATCTCCCAGTATAGCTGCATTGTCACCAGGAGGGATATAAAGGACAGTAATACATACCAGTGTAGGATATCTCCCAGTATAGCTGCATTGTCACCAGGAGGGATATAGGACAGTAATACATACCAGTGTAGGATATCTCCCAGTATAGCTGCATTGTCACCAGGAGGGATATAAAGGACAGTAATACATACCAGTGTAGGATATCTCCCAGTATAGCTGCATTGTCACCAGGAGGGATATAAAGGACAGTAATACATACCAGTGTAGGATATCTCCCAGTATAGCTGCATTGTCACCAGGAGGGATGTAAAGGACAGTAATACATACCAGTGTAGGATATCTCCCAGTATAGCTGCATTGTCACCAGGAGGGATATAAAGGACAGTAATACATACCAGTGTAGGATATCTCCCAGTATAGCTGCATTGTCACCAGGAGGGATATAAAGGACAGTAATACATACCAGTGTAGGATATCTCCCAGTATAGCTGCATTGTCACCAGGAGGGATATAAAGGACAGTAATACATACCAGTGTAGGATATCTCCCAGTATAGCTGCATTGTCACCAGGAGGGATATAAAGGACAGTAATACATACCAGTGTAGGATATCTCCCAGTATAGCTGCATTGTCACCAGGAGGGATATAAAGGACAGTAATACATACCAGTGTAGGATATCTCCCAGTATAGCTGCATTGTCACCAGGAGGGATATAAAGGACAGTAATACATACCAGTGTAGGATATCTCCCAGTATAGCTGCATTGTCACCAGGAGGGATGTAAAGGACAGTAATACATACCAGTGTAGGATATCTCCCAGTATAGCTGCATTGTCACCAGGAGGGATATAAAGGACAGTAATACATACCAGTGTAGGATATCTCCCAGTATAGCTGCATTGTCACCAGGAGGGATGCTAAGGACAGTAATACATACCAGTGTAGGATATCTCCCAGTATAGCTGCATTGTCACCAGGAGGGATATAAAGGACAGTAATACATACCAGTGTAGGATATCTCCCAGTATAGCTGCATTGTCACCAGGAGGGATATAAAGGACAGTAATACATACCAGTGTAGGATATCTCCCAGTATAGCTGCATTGTCACCAGGAGGGATGTAAAGGACAGTAATACATACCAGTGTAGGATATCTCCCAGTATAGCTGCATTGTCACCAGGAGGGATATAATGGACAGTAATACATACCAGTGTAGGATATCTCCCAGTATAGCTGCATTGTCACCAGGAGGGATATAAAGGACAGTTATACATACCAGTGTAGGATATCTCCCAGTATAGCTGCATTGTCACAAGGAGGGATATAAAGGACAGTAATACATACCAGTGTAGGATATCTCCCAGTATAGCTGCATTGTCACCAGGAGGGATATAAAGGACAGTTATACATACCAGTGTAGGATATCTCCCAGTATAGCTGCATTGTCACAAGGAGGGATATATAGGACAGTCATACATGCCAGTGTAGGATATCTCCCAGTGCAGCTGCATGTCACCAGGAGGGATGTAAAGGTCAGTAAATAGATATTTGTTTATAACTGTTTATTTTCAGGAAAGCAATAAGAATCTCTGCTGAACTAAATTGTGCTGTTGGCTTGCTGTAAGGGGAAATGTGGTAGGTGTTGGGAAATATTAAAGCAACGCCACCACCTTTCCTCTTTATATGGTCATTATAGATGATATTATAGTCAGGAAGTATAACTTCAGAGTTGTTTATGCTGCGTCTAAGCCATGTTTAGTTGCAGTGTGAATGTTATGCTTCTGTTGGGTAATCCAGCAATGTAGTTCAGCAGTTTTTTTTCTTATGCTTCTAAAATTTATTGCAGCAAAAAATAGATAACCAAGGTTGGTGACTGGCTGTTGGGTTACAAAATTGTGTGGGGAGAGAATTATCTTTGTGCTCATTGTGATAGGTGGGGCTAGGATTAGGGTGAACATCTCCTCCTAGAAGGATTTTAATACATTTCAGTATTATGTTTACTTTGTTTTGGAGAGGATTCTTCCACCTAATTTTGTTTTGGTTTGAAATGAAGTGCAGTTAATCAGTCTATATTTGGAATAAAGATGAGGGACAATATTAAATAGGCTTGTTGCAATGTGTGGAAACTATAAAGATATGGTATGGATAGGTGGTTGGGACAGAGTTGGAGAGATGGTGTGATATATTACTGAATCATGATAGGGCACAGTAGGAAGAAGAGAGGCGAGGATAAGCCTAAGAGTAGCATAATTAGGTACAGGAATCTGTATTTCATAGATGTCAGGTAATGGAAGAGAGAGAGGTAAAACAGGTAGAAACCACCACGATGTAGAAACAGGTAATGGAGAAGTAGCAATGAAGAAGGAGCAGGAACTTGCACGGCAGTAGGAGATTCAGTGATGATGGATTCTGAAAGCTGGAAGAGGATAGGTAAGGAGACGCATTTTCTATAAAAGAAGAGAGTTAGGTTGTCCTGGTATCTTCTCTAGAATGTAAGGAATAAAGAGGTTTGAATGGCTAGAGTATAATAATGTACTCAAAATGACAAGAAATGAGGATTTATTTGGGAAAAGTGAAAGATATATTGTGGAATAGGTATGTACTATTAGGGAGGGCTGTGTATGGATATAGTGCAAAGCAGTATGGGAAGGATATAGTTGGGAATGCAATAAATGGAGATAGGGAAGTTGGAAACAAGAAACAGAAGTGTATATACAGATGTAGCAAGACCATTTGGAGAGGATTTTGGAATAAAAATCACAAGTGAAATGTGCATGTAGGAAGTATACTTTTAGAGGGAGGGTGGGAATGGGGGAGGGGGAGCAAAGTGAAGTCAAGCTTAGTGAGCTTCCCCCCCCTCAGGATAACTATAACAGGGAGCAATCAGTTTATATCCAGTACAAAACAATTAACAAAAACAAAGAAGGTAAAACAGGTGTTCTGTAATTCCCCTAGGTTAAATAACTGGTATATGCAGTATAGTCTACTGGTCAAGAAAAAAGGGGACAGTGGCCGAGGTCCTTACAGTGCATGGCTTTTTTGATAGAGACTTTCAATCATAGAGCAGGCATATGTTTGACTGATTGTAATACACACCAAGGTTCTTCATGATAAATGTGTGTTGTAGAATGACAAAATTTTCAGTAAATTTGTAGGAGTAGGGCCTTGTGGCAGAGCCCCTGCAGTCATGAGGTCAGATGTAGTGACCACAGGCTATTATACAATTAAAAAAATTCTCAGTAAACTTGTAGGAGTACGGCCTTGTGGCAGAGCTCCTGTGGTATCAAGGTCAGATGTACTGACCACAGGCGGTTATACAATAACAAAATTCTCAGTAAACTTGTAGGAGTAGGGCCTTGTGGCAGAGCTCCTTCAGCATTGAGGTCAGATGCAGTGGCCGCAAGCTATTATATAATGACAAAATTCTCCGCTAACTTGTACTTCATCTAATTGCCTTGAAGAGGGGCCCATACAATGATATGACAGCAGGAATAAAGGAAATGAAAAGACAGTGTGTTGAAATAATGTTTAGCTTAATCTGTGACCCCCTTCATGATGACAGCAAGTTTGTTTCCAATAGAAATGCTAATGTCATGAAGAGTGAGCTTCATATTTAACTTAGACGCATCCAAAGAAAATAATCAGCTGATGAACAAGCTTTGATACGAATCCAGAGTTAGAGATCTTCATCCACACAGGAAATCATTGTGATGAATTGCCAGTCATGAATTGCTGACAGCTTTTCAGGACCTGTATGTTATGTTGTTCTGCATTTTGTTCAATAGTTTGAAAAAAGTTCAAATGAAAAACATAGACTCCAATACAAAAGTTAAAGCTGTAGAGCCCACCCAAGTATCAAGATGTTTTTTTTTTAAGCTGTAAAGAATTAGATTGACAGATAAATAATGGGAACATATCCCACTGATGCATCATGGATTGTGATAAATGTCTAGATCTCAATACCAGTCTAAATATATCAGCACTGTATGCATGGATAACTCCCCTGGTACTGCTGAGTGTGAAAACTCGGTGAAACTAGATGCTCGATATGCCAAACACATTTGCTCCATAGACACCTATAACTAACAGACTCTCTAAGCTGGAATTGTATGAATTACCACTAATCTCTGGAACTATGTGCTTGTGAAAGTACTGTAATACTTGCACCTAAATGAAAGCTGGAAGATCCTTTGTGTAATGCAGATATTCCATGTGTGCTTCCAGGGAACTCTCTTGGATTTGCAGGTAAAAAACCTGCACCTGTGGTGACAAGAGATTATGCATGAGCAACGTTTACCTTTACCTGTTTTGTATAAAGACAATTGTTCTTCAAAGTAATACGATTTGGTCTTACTGTCCACTGAGACATTCTTTTCATGAATGTCATCCTTTTCTAAGAAGCAGTTTTAGATAATCAGAACTTTTTAGTAGAGAGAGTAAGAATACATAATTGTTTCACTGAAGGTTTTTTATCTTCTTTAAACATGACAGTGAGACCATGAGAAGTTAAATAATGTTTTAGTCTTAATGCCTTATAAATGCGGTCGACTGAACATGTATAAAAGTCTGCAATTTAATAAAAGTTGAATCAAGCATTTCCCTCTGCTAACAATGTCTCTATTTAGTTCATGGTACAGGAAAATGATGACTAAGCATTTCTGATTCACACTGACTGATTTTGTTTGCTATATTATGTTTTATAGCTCAGTGAAGTACAAGGGAGCGTTCTGAGCACTCACCAACCTTCTCTACTGCTTTGTGCATCTAGAAGTCCTTGCTACTCAACAAGAGTATGGGTTTCATATTTAAAACTGTTAAATCTTTTAAGGCATTTTGACTTTTATTCTAATATAAATCAGGCCAGGTGGGAAGTTGCAGGTAGTCTTCAAGAAGCACATTTTATAATATTAAAGCCATACTTATTGACTGAGAAAGACAGTTTCTCCTAGTCACCCAAATTCAACACCCACTTGAAGGATACCATCTACTACTTGGAAATTTTACATGCCCCCGTGACATTGTGCCCTTGACTGGGGTTTGTAGTGATAAAAAATTGCAGCCAGTAGAAAATAAATCTTTTTAATTTAGAACCATACTTGTTTGCAAATTATGGCTTTATTTATTTTTGGGATGGCCATTGGTGGTCGTAGTACCTGAAATTGATATCTGTAGTTTAATAGGAATGGGCGTCCCTGGTATCTCTTAAAGTTGTCAACGTTTGCTTGTAGATATGAAATAGCTGTCAGTGACTAATATGTGATTTTGTCCATATAATATTAAATTATATATTCAGTCTTGAATAACTCTGCTAGAAGGGCTAATGGAAGCCAACACGTTAAGCAAAGATGAGCTGAGGTTAAATGGAAGGGGCTAGAACAAACCTAATAAAGTCTATCTACTTATGTGGAAACTATGTTTGAAGATAGATGGTTATCCTCACTGTTCACACATTAGAACAATATCTTTTAGGTTATCAGCAAGCATTAAAGTCTGTTTCTTTCTGTTACATAGTAAGAATTTCTTTCAGTGGTAGTAGCAGTCACATCAGTCATGTTTGCTGCTTTTCTTCTGAAATTACTATATTAATTTAGACCTCCGTGTCAGCTTCTATACTTGTTAGGCAGTTTATTATAAAGAAATAAACTTACAAACAGGCTGACCAGCTCATCTGGTATTCCTGGGTGTGGCTGTGTGTTGTGTAACTCAGTTAACCAGAAGGTGCTTCTAGGGCACCCCTTGAAGCAGGAATTGCTAGTGCCTCATTTACCTCCTTACCAAACACACAAACTATTATGATGCTGTTTGCTGTTTTTATGCAGACAAACAGTATAGTGATGTTTGACATTTCAGAACCTGAAAAGCAAACTACAATAAACTAACTGATAACAAAATAAAAAACAACAGTGGATTTTACACTCCAAAATAAACTTCAGTACACTTAAATGAATTTTAATGGAATAAAATCACAGACTGAGCGCTTTCATATCACAAGCAAAAAGACTTCATCAGAACCTGTAATGTTCAATCACTGAAATTACTAACAATTTCTAGCAGGTTTATTTGTCCTCTTCTCGAAGATGCAGTAACCTCAGAGTTGGCTAATATAGGATGGGAATGGAGACAAAGCTCCCGTAGTGACTTACATTCCTGCAAAAAAAACAAATAAAAAAATCCCAAAAGAATGTTGACATAAAATGTCCAGTTTTCACCATTAATGTGATTTTCCGGATTTGCAGTACCCTTGGAGAGCTGACAGCACATTGCATAATTTACATTTTTAGATTAGTACTACTGTATGGTACAGAAACCTAGGCAGTAAAGGCAGAGCTGTTGAGAAAGCAAGAGGTGATGGAGATAAAGTGCCTGATATGGCTGGTATGATGCACATTGTGGGGCAGATGAAGAAATGAGGACATAAGTGCAGAAGACAAAATAGCTCCAATTGCAGAGAAGGCCAAATATAACAAATTACAGTAGTTCGGGCACATGTGTAGAAAATAAGGCATTCTGGTGAAGAAGGTTTGGGACAGACAGGAAGAAGAAGACAACAGGGAATGAGGGTGTGAAGCAAAAAGATGGATGGATTTTGTGAGAGAAGACCTGTGACAGCTAGTTGAAGAAGGTAGGAGAGTGGCATTGAATTAAATGAGATGGTGATGGTTTACACAACACCCTAACCCCATGTAGAAAATAGGTAAAAAAGGAAGTTGATGGTGAAGATGCACTGTAGGTATCTATCAGGGATAAATATGCTGGCTGCATTATATCTAAATATTTTTGCTGTGAAATAGACATCTCAGTGCACTTGAAAAATGTCAACAACAGACTGGAAGTTTTATGCCAAATAACTCTTTAGATGCACACTCAGCTTATTGGGAGTTATGTAGATCTTTTTACATTCAGCCGTTGCCAGAATCACACCTTGAATCATTGTTCACCTTTTACTGTGCACCTAACAGAACAAGAAACATGAGACCGAGGAGAGTTCTACTGCATGAAATGGGAAGTAAAAGGAAAAAGCAAATATCAAAGCAATAAGGAAAGATTTCTGGATACAGTAAAGCTTTGTGCTATTTAGGAACAGCCCTTTGATTTTAGAGACAGGAATTTAGCAGGAAAAAGGAACTGGCACTGTATCACAGAAATTACAAATCATTTACAAAATAAATGTGCCAAATCTGGAGCGAAAAGAAGGGAAATAATTGAATATAATAAAAGGGAAACTACTTGGGAAGAAAGGAAACTTGGCAGTAGTAAATGAGAAGGGAATATTGCAGTTCCAATTCATATTTTCTCTATGCTGGAAAATCTGTTCTCCTCTTCTGTTGTAAAATATCTATGCAAAAGTGGCTGTATGTCTTTACTGTTTCAGTGGCACAGATATTGCTGAAATCAGCTTCATTTTACAGGTCATGTTAATTATAAATTCAACATATCTAATGGGCACTAACATTCCTGATGTAAAGATGAATGATAAATCCACCTGCCTTGTATTGTATTTGGGCTCATTTCAGCTGTGTACTTCCTTTTAAGTGAATTTTGAAAAGATGTGCTTTTCTACTGCAGTCATAGCCATATTTGTTCTTTTAATATTTTTCCACTTAAACCCACAGTATTAAGGGACTTGTCCTAAGAAGGAATTTAAAGCAGCAATAAATACTGTGGATTATCATCTTTTAAACCCTTCATTGTAAACCTATGCATAGGCTGCACAAAGAAATCTAAATAAATATCTAATCCTCCATTGTTTAAGAACAAACTAAAACCCACTTTTAGTCTGACAAACATCTAATAAAAACATTTCCATAAAAGAGTTTGGTACTTTTCTATAATTATGCCTGAAGGTCTGCAAACTGAAAATGGTAGTTATTGGTTTTGACTTTCTTCAGTAAACTTTGACTGACACAAGTGTCACATTAATGTTATTTAAACAGACTTCAATTACTTCTGCAAATAAGCTGACAGTAAGCCATGGAAATCGCACAGATGAGAGATCCCCCTGAGCTGTAATTAGGCAGGCAGATGCCGGTTTCTGCTCTTCATTCTCCTGACAGTGAATTAAATGACAATTAGTTTGGCAGAAGGCTGATCTTGTGAAGTGTAAAGAAAAAACAGCTGCTTAAGGGGCATTACTGACTATGCACTTAAGAAGTGTTTTAGGGGCAGTGCTATTCAATGCAGTGGACAGAGACACCAAATAAAAATAATTGCGTGCATTCACATCCCAGTGGCCCATTACAGGGCCCAAGAGACAACTACCAGTGAATATGTGCTGCAATGCATTCCTGGTTACTGTGAATAATACAGTGATTTCACAGCAACCATCAGGCAATCATCTGCATATCAAATGCATCCACCGACTGTGCGTCTCCCACATGCGCACATATAACATATACACACTCACTCTGCTTCAGAACCTTGACAATGTTGCAAGGCAAAGAAGAACATGCATACAGGATTTATGAACCTTTTGTCTTTATAATACGGTACAGGCAAGCAAACAACTGTCCAGAGAATCCTAAAGTATCAATGACATGTAAAAAGGGTTTGGCGATTATCAGTATTGTGAAAAATCGTAAAGTATCAGTGGCATATAGAAAAATGTTTGGTGATTATCCATAATGCGCACATTTTGCAGAAATATTTTAAGACTGAAGTTGCACCCCAAGTTCTAAGCTGACTGGAAAAGATAAGGGAGTAGCCAGCCTGTGCTTCAGTTCTAAACTTCATGAAGCTTTCCTAAACAAGGAAACTGCTTGGAGACGTACAAATCTGGAGAAGTGCTGAAGAGTAGAGCGATTTTGCATTCGTAGAACCCTCTCCTAAGAGAAATAAAGAAACTGAGGCACAGTACATGAATCAAAGTCTGTTTTTGTGGTGTAGTCATGTGAGGTACCGGCTATAATTTGACAACCTCACTATTAAGAATAAGCAAAAGGTTAGGACCACCATTCTAACTGACAAAGTATACATCAAACACCCTGAATAGGAAATCTTTTTTGACAATATGCCATTTAGATGATACACACATCAGCTGAATGTGTAGATGACATCACAATGTGTTTTGATTTCTTTGACATTGTATTATCAAATATTAGGAAGGAGTTGTGAGAAATCTTCACACTACAGCCAACCTGTTTTGGGCAGTTTATGCCCCAAATTTCTCAAGAGGTGTAATACTTTCATTGCAGTGCTCTTTAGATGTATTTCTTTGATTGCAGTGCTCTTTAGATTTATTTCTTTCATTGCAGTGCTCTTTAGATTTATTTCTTTGATTGCAGTACTCTTTAGATTTATTTCTTTGATTGCAGTGCTCTTTAGATTTATTTCTTTCATTGCAGTGCTCTTTAGATTTATTTCTTTGATTGCAGTGCTCTTTAGATGTATTTCTTTGATTGCAGTGCTCTTTAGATTTATTTCTTTCATTGCAGTGCTCTTTAGATTTATTTCTTTGATTGCAGTGCTCTTTAGATTTATTTCTTTCATTGCAGTGCTCTTTAGATTTACTTTTTTCATTGCAGTGCTCTTTAGATTTATTTCTTTGATTGCAGTGCTCTTTAGATTTATTTCTTTGATTGCAGTGCTCTTTAGATTTATTTCTTTCATTGCAGTGCTCTTTAGATTTATTTCTTTGATTGCAGTGCTCTTTAGATTTATTTCTTTCATTGCAGTGCTCTTTAGATTTATTTCTTTGATTGCAGTGCTCTTTAGATTTATTTCTTTCATTGCAGTGCTCTTTAGATTTATTTCTTTGATTGCAGTGCTCTTTAGATTTATTTCTTTCATTGCAGTGCTCTTTAGATTTATTTCTAACACTTATGTTAAAACAAGTACAGTCTGCTATCAGTGAAAAATGGCAAACGTGATAAAGCTGCCATAATACAGGAGAATCTTTTAGGCCAATTTCATGTTTTCCTTCCATTACAAAGAACCAGGATAAAGTAATGGCCACTCTGGTCCAGATGTAGTTTAAGTTCTATGGATACCCTAGCCTTAGCAGTCAGCTTGCTTAGGCATATAGGTAGACATTAGCTGACATGCATGATCTTTTTTGACCTCAAGAAAGCTTTTTATTTCATAGACCATCATACATTATTAACAGATCTTACATGTTATAGATTTATAAATCCAAAGCAACCAAAATATTCAGCATACCAAAACACCAGAAAACGAAATGCCGCTGAAATCCCTCAGGTCTTGAGATGCTGGGGATGGGCTCAGCAATAACTTCCACAACGAAAAGGAGCTCCAAAGTGATAATAGTGATAAAATATTGGTTTATTTATATACAAACACTGGTTAAGCGCTTTCACTCGACACAGCGAGCTTCATCAGAACACTTATTCATTAAAAACCTTTGATTAAATACTCTATTTGGCGCCAAAGTTTCATTCAAACTCTTAAAGTGATATTACGTAGTGTTGAACAATGTCTCAGACTTATACTGAAGTTATAATCAATCTCTGATTTGTAATGTATTGCTGTAACTTACTATAATACAAAACATTATAAGTGAAACATATAAAAGATGAGTATGTGTAGTATAAACAAATATAACACCTAAACCGATGTTATGAATGTGAGCATCAAATCATATACTTTATGCTAATAAAATCATTTAAACCTGGTTCAGTGGCTGCGTCAGTAAAAATTTGCCACCAGGTTTCTTTGTATAATAATTGAGTTTTAAAATCACCACCTCTATTGTCTAAATGAACATGGTCTAAAATACCAAATTTAAATGTGTGTCTCTCACCATATTTTCTAATATGTTTGTACAGGGCATTATTTTCGTTTTTTGTTTTAATACTATATAAATGCCCATAAATCCATTTTTTTAACTTTTGTTCAGTTTTCCCAATATAGAATCCTGAACAAACCATACATTTGGCTAAATAGACCACCCCTCTATTGTTGCAATTACCATATTTGAATCTAATAATAGTATTGTTAATATTGTCTAAAATTAATTTCTCATCTTCAATTATATATCTACACTGTTGACAGGTACCACATTTGGTTGTGTGTCTGGTCTGATGTGAAATGACTTTAATTTGATTTTCCAACAATAATTTTATATTTCTCCCCATTTTATATACAAAGGTGGGATACGTACCCAATGTCTGGGTCAAATTGTGATCAGCTAGAATAATACCCCAATTATTGGTAATAATTATTTTGATTTTGCCCACATATGGTCCAAATTCAACAATACATGACCTACCTTGTTTACATGATGTCATTTGTGGTCCATGAGGCAATAATTTGTTACAATTAGTGTATTCTCCCAACAAGGGCTTATATTTACTACCCCATTCCTTTATGATGGTAGAGGTAATCTTGGTTAACTTCTTACCATCATAACCTCTATTTATAAATAAATGTGTAATGTAGGAAACTTCTTCTAACATATTGTCATAATTTGAAGTCATTCTTATGGCTCGAATTATCTGACCTTTGAATATGTTGTTGAACATTTTCCGAGGGTGATTGCTTGTGTATTCAAGATAATTGTTTAAGAATGTACTCTTTCTATATAGTTTTGACTCAAAACCTCTCATCCCTTTATAAACCAATGTATCCAAATATGGTAATCCAGTAGGGTCACAAATGAAGGTGAATTTCAAATATTCACTACTGGTGTTAAGATATACAATAAACTCTTCCAACAATTCCATGGTACCGTCCCATAATATATATATATATCATCCAAGAATCTTGAATAATATAAAATATTAGAATAAAATTTACTCTTAAATACAGTGGATTCCTCCCAATCAAGCATGACTAAATTCGCATAAATAGGAGCACAAGCGGCTCCCATAGCCACGCCTTTGGATTGTTTGAAGAACTCTCCCTCATATTCAATGTAATTGTGCTCTAACACTAAAGACATAATTTCCATAACTAAACAAATGTTGTCTCAGCTTAATCCACTGTGCTTCCTTAAGCTATTGGAAAAAGCAGACAGACCAGATTCTTTGGGTATACAGGAAAAAAGGTCTATAACATCCACTGTGACAAATAATAAATTCGTATTCCAGACTTGAATGGGATACTTTCTCAAGAATTCCCATGAATCTTTTACCATATGAGGTATGGAATCATATATATGTTTCAATACATGATCAACCATCTAAATTTTTAGAATACACTTGCGATTTTAATACTAATTATACGGTTGAAACTGATTTTAATAAGTCTGAATTAAATGGTGGATCTCTTCGAGACCTTATCTATCTATTTGGTAAGAAATTAACACTGATTAATAATTTGAAGTTGGACAACGCATATTTCATGAAGTGTATTGAAGCAAAAGTGGTCCCTATGGGACTTAGATTTTTCAAGGCCCCTATGAGTGTAAAATTAACTGAAACAGTAAAAAAACGAATTTAACACTCTATTTGATTCATTTGGATTTGAGTATATGAAACAGCTTATTAAATGTAACAATGGCCAATTAAGTTTGCTAATTAATGAAGTGGAGCACATTAACAATAAAATCAAACAGGATTTGGTGTTCCATAAATGGGAATGTTTATACCAGAAACAATTTAATCAAGTGGAAGTCAATAGCAAAAAAGTGTATCATAGGAAAATTAACAAACTACAAAGAGATTTAAGGCAGTATCAGAATAATGCTGCATATAAATGGGCTAGTACAGTTAATAGTAATAGTACTTTTAATAGTTTTAACAATTTTAACAACAAATACAACAAAGGTTATAGATATGATAGAGTATTAGAGGAAGGGACAACTCACGAAAACAACAATGAACATTTTTTGGGGAAGAGAAGAGGCCAAATACATCAGCGATACAAAAGAAGGGAGGGAGATACACCCGGTTATGTCCAACAGTATTAACTACACAACTTGAACAGAACACAAGTAAAGACAAGGATATGACAATAGAAGATGGTACAGGGTGTATGCTGCACACTATCAACCATCTTTATAGTCCCTCTAATGGACAATTTGGTATACATAGGTTGTCTGAAGTGGAAATTGAAGAGAATTTACAACTAGATTGTATTATAAAAGAAAATTTTCCTATTAATAGGACAGGTAATGTTTACTCTTATAATGATTTTAACATTTATAATTTTACGGACATTGACATCAATGAAATTCACTTTAAACTTTTTTCAAAAGGTATGAAATATATACCTATGACTAAACCCAAATTGGTTGACACACTTGTTGAATTTAAAAAATATGTGCGCAAATTAAACTTGGCTATTTTATTTGACAAGGACAAAGATAGTATGTCATCCACTAGCACTGATGCTATTTATAAGGATACATTAAAGAAAAAGAGTCATTTTATACCACCGATGCACCCAACTGTTGCAGTTTATGATAAAGTAGTCACTAGACACATTTATTCATTGTTTAACAGAATCTCAGCCAGCAAATTGATTGACAATCTAACCACTGAGGAAAATTTATTACTAGAGGAATTGAGGAAAAATAATAACATCCGTGTAATGAAGCCGGATAAAGGGGGAGGGATCGTTTTATATGATAACACAGTATACACCACTAAGATACATGAGATACTATACAATTCAGATAATTATGATGTAGTATCATTAAATGAGATAAATTTGGCTTACCACCAGATAAATTATCACATAGAAGAATTTCATATAGACAACAGGATTTCTAAAGATATTTATGGATTTATTAAGGTAGAGCATCCCATTTTGGCCAGAATTGTGGGCATTCCTAAAATACACAAAAATACAACAGACCCTCCATTCAGGCCAATTATCTCAGGGAGCCGGTCCAAGACATATCCATTAGGTAAGATGGTTGATCATGTATTGAAACATATATATGATTCCATACCTCATATGGTAAAAGATTCATGGGAATTCTTGAGAAAGTATCCCATTCAAGTCTGAAATACGAATTTATTATTTGTCACAGTGGATGTTATAGACCTTTTTTCCTGTATACCCAAAGAATCTGGTCTGTCTGCTTTTTCCAATAGCTTAAGGAAGCACAGTGGATTAAGCTGGGACAACATTTGTTTAGTTATGGAAGTTATGTCTTTAGTGTTAGAGCACAATTACATTGAATATGAGGGAGAGTTCTTCAAACAATCCAAAGGCATAGCTATGGGAGCCGCTTGTGCTCCTATTTATGCGAATTTAGTCATGCTTGATTGGGAGGAATCCACTGTATTTAAGAGTAAATTTTATCCTAATATTATATATTATTCAAGATTCTTGGATGATATATATATATATATATTATGGGATGGTACCATGGAATTGTTGGAAGAGTTTATTGTATATCTTAACACCAGTAGTGAATATTTGAAATTCACCTTCAATTGTGACCCTACTGGATTACCATATTTGGATACATTGGTTTATAAAGGGATGTGAGGTTTTGAGTCAAAACTATATAGAAAGAGTACATTCTCAAACAATTATCTTGAATACACAAGCAATCACCCTCGGAAAATGTTCAACAACATATTCAAAGGTCAGATAATTCGAGCCATAAGAATGACTTCAAATTATGACAATATGTTAGAAGAAGTTTCCTACATTACACATTTATTTATAAATAGAGGTTATGATGGTAAGAAGTTAACCAAGATTACCTCTACCATCATAAAGGAATGGGGTAGTAAATATAAGCCCTTGTTGGGAGAATACACTAATTGTAACAAATTATTGCCTCATGGACCACAAATGACATCATGTAAACAAGGTAGGTCATGTATTGTTGAATTTGGACCATATGTGGGCAAAATCAAAATAATTATTACCAATAATTGGGGTATTATTCTAGCTGATCACAATTTGACCCAGACATTGGGTACGTATCCCACCTTTGTATATAAAATGGGGAGAAATATAAAATTATTGTTGGAAAATCAAATTAAAGTCATTTCACATCAGACCAGACACACAACCAAATGTGGTACCTGTCAACAGTGTAGATATATAATTGAAGATGAGAAATTAATTTTAGACAATATTAACAATACTATTATTAGATTCAAATATGGTAATTGCAACAATAGAGGGGTGGTCTATTTAGCCAAATGTATGGTTTGTTCAGGATTCTATATTGGGAAAACTGAACAAAAGTTAAAAAAACAGATTTATGGGCATTTATATAGTGTTAAAACAAAAAACGAAAATAATGCCCTGTGCAAACATATTAGAAAATATGGTGAGAGACACACATTTAAATTTGGTATTTTAGACCATGTTCATTTAGACAATAGAGGTGGTGATTTTAAAACTCAATTATTATACAAAGAAACCTGGTGGCAAATTTTTACTGACGCAGCCACTGAACCAGGTTTAAATGATTTTATTAGCATAAAGTATATGATTTGATGCTCACATTCATAACATCAATTTAGGTGTTATATTTGTTTATACTACACATACTCATCTTTTATATGTTTCACTTATAATGTTATATATTATAGTAAGTTACAGCAATACATTACAAATCAGAGATTGATTATAACTTCAGTATAAGTCTGAGACATTGTTCAACACTATGTAATATCACTTTAAGAGTTTGAATGAAACTTTGGCGCAAAATAGAGTATTTAAGCAAAGGTTTTTAATGAATAAGTGTTCTGATGAAGCTCGCTGTGTCAAGTGAAAGTGCTTAATCAGTGTTTGTATATAAATAAACCAATATTTTATCACTATTATCACTTTGGAGCTCCTTTTCGTTGTGGAAGTTATTGCTGAGCCCATCCCCAGCATCTCAAGACCCGAGGGATTTCAGCGGCATTTCGTTTTCTGATGTTATAGATTTAGAAATATTGAACTGCAGTAGTTCACCATATTTATAAAAAATAAATTTTGAAGGATCATTATACTATAGTCATACTCTTTCATTTAACCAGGGAATAAAATGAATTTGCAGGGCTATGTTTTTGAAGCCTTCGTATGTTCACTCTTCAATGCTTACAATTAGGCAATAACAAATCAATAAAATACATGCTAAGCCAATGCCCCAATACCATGAGAATCTCATATGGACATTATTTCCTTCAGTCTAACAGTTTACTTGACACAGATGTATCATTGGTTATGGGATTTGTGTTGAAAGCTGAATCTTGCAAAGTCTACAAGTTTATTTTTCTTTAAAATGTTACTTTTAAGTATTTGGTATGTGACTACATTAATTCTATAATGAATCTGTACAACCCATAATCACAAGTACCAACCATAGTTTTGAAAACAAAACGTGTGCTTGTCAAAGGATCACAATAAATCTCAAAACATGCTGCAGTAGTATTAAACCATTCTGGCCTGGGGGAGTTCCATTTCTGTAACCCCCAGCATGGGGAGACATACCCTGTGCATCAGTACATCTTATATTTACTAACACTGAGACTGATGTAATTTTGAGATAGGCGAATGTTCTGAATTAGTTATTAGATATGGGACAAACATATTTAAATATCAATTAGCAACAGTGATCAGTAGGTTATGTGCTATCCAGACGTTCCAGAGAATCCAGTTTGCAATAAAAACCTCATGCTTTTAGACTACATGTGTTGGTTTTAAGCATCCTGAAACAGTTAAATAGTGGTGAAAATATCTGCCATAATAAAGAAATGTAGTGTGTTTCTATGTCTGGAAATATAAAAGTATAAATCTCTGTAAAAAATGACTCTGCTACCCCTTATGGTGCACATGTACTGAACTCTTGGTAGCTCAGAAGGATATAAAAGATCCCATAGCACCTTTCAAAAAGAGGAGGGGTTGTTTATTAATTATAACAACTTGTATACACTATTTACACACACACATATATATATATATATATATATATATATATATATATATATATATATATATATATTTACAATTATTTACATATTACATTTATAACACAATACAAATACATATACTTTAATTACTCCCCCACCCTTTTGTCCATAACCAAAAATATCTTCTGTAAAATTTCAGATAATACTCATTTTCCATTAAATTTTATTTAATTTAGTCTCATTCTGTATTGTCCATAAAACAAGAAACATTTTTTCTCAACCTGTATCACCTTTTATTCTTGCCTGTTGCCTAATACCCATATTTTATTATATTTATATTTATGTCTTCTGCACTTTAAATTCAGTCTCTTATTTTTCTTATTTTCAGTATCTTATTTTCAGACAATTTCTCCCACAATTATCTCACTCTCTTATATTAAAAAAATGTTCTGTCATCTCAGCACCCCCACAATGATTACATACTCTTTATTGAATCTTTTTATAGGGAATATTTGCTTTAACAAGTAGTTTTCTTACTGTCAGTCTCCACATGGTCTTTGCACTCAGAAATCCTTTTACACCATAGGAATCTCATTTTAATTGCATTTCATTTTCATGTTCTAAATGCTTCCAGTAGTAAATATAATAGTGTTCACTCTTTATATATCAATACCAGTCTTTTCTGTTTTTTCCCACATTTTTTATATGTTTCCATAATAAAATTGTATTCTGATACTGTCTTATATTTTCATTTGCATTGATCTTCCATCTCTTCCCAAACTTTATTCTCTCCCAAACATCTTTATATTTAATTTTCATCGTAACTTCTACTAAATTCCTGTTTTCTTCTTTTAATCCTACCAACGCTTTATAAAATATTTAAAGAATCAGTATATTCAATAGGGTTAATTAACCCTAATCCTCCTTCCACTTCTCTAACATACAGAGTTTCCCTTCTAACAGTATTCAGTATTGATCCCCATATAAACAAAACTATAATTGACGATAACTCTTTTTCATAATTTGATGGAATCATACATACCAGATATGCCATTTTACACAACAAAAAAGAATTAATGCATAAACCAAGCATGTTTAAATACCTGTTTATTTTTTAATTTTGTGTTCCGTCCATTCCTTATTCTTTTTGTAACTAAAACTATATTGTCTTCGTAAGTAAGAATTATTGATATATGTACTCCTCTTATCATTTTATATCTTGCCATTTTCAGTTCTCTATTAATTTAGTAACAAACCCATTCATAACTAATGAAAATAAAATATTACTTGCCGGACATCCCTGCCTTGTCCCACATTCGATTTTTATTTCTGCACTTAATCATCCATTTACTACAACTTGCATTATTACTCTCGTACACTGACATAAATGCATTTATTATTTACTACCATAACTTTAGTTTCTTCCTTTTTATTTATATTATCTATCATTTCTCTTAGTATCCATGATAAATCTTGACTTCCTTTCCTTTTCCCCCAAAATTTTACATTCAAGTACTTTATCTACACCCTTCCTGATCTTTTCCTGTTATTCTCATAAATATGTTCTAATTTGTATTATTCAGTACTATTTGTCTCTATTCTTATATCCTCTTTTTTTCCAAATAAATTTCATAACCCCAGTACATATTTCTTGCTCATCTATCCATTTTTCTAACCATTCATTCAATACTTCCACAAAGTAAACTTTTTGCCAATCTTCCATATTAGAATACCTATAATACTCAGTTCCATGCATTCCTCTGGCTTTTTCCACATTTAATTCTTTTAAAGATCTGTTAAGCTCTTCTGCATTTATAATTGTACCCATAATCTCATTATCTCTTAATCATTTTGTGACTTACCATATCTGTCTTTTATCTCCCTCATTTTAATATCTTTTTGTAACCTCTTTTATTACTTCAAAATCATTTTGTAACTTACCATATCTGCCTTTTATCTCCCTCATTTTAATATGTTTTTATTATCTGTCCTTTATCTCCCTCATTTTAATATCTTTTTATTATCTGCCTTTTATCTCCCTCGTTTTAGTATGTTTTTATAACCTCTTTTATTACTTCAAATATTTTTCTTGTGTATTCACATTTTCTTCTTCATTATTCTTCACCTCCCCTATTACCCTTTCATTTTCTCTTACTCAAATATAGAAGCACTTCTTCTTTTGTCCCTTGTAAAAATACTTTTGTTTATATAAGATTTTTTACACTTCTCCTCATTCATTTCATATGTTTCTCTTTTTCATTCTTTTTATTCATTAACACCTCTGTAAATCCTTCCTGACTTAATTGCTTATGTCTTTGTTTTCCTTACAACATGACTTTCTAGAAAACATTTTTTTAGATTTTCTTTAAAGCCTATCTGCCAATCTGTCCAGTCCTAATAGAAAAGTCTCATTTCTACATATGCCTTCCATAACTGATCAATTTTCCTTCTGGCTTCCTCATCTAAGTCTTTTTCATTAAATTGTTTAATGCCTTTACCTAACCTAATATAGTCTTCCTTTTCATTAACTTCTAACCATATAGCAAAGTGATCAGAAAAAAATGTTTCTTTTATTCCTTTTTTATTAATTTAAAATGGTCAGTTATAACAAAACAATCTGTTTCCATTTTGATCGCATTTCTATGTCCAACATTTGCCATATTGAATTCTTTCTTCCTCTCCCACTTTCCAGTTGATATCCTCATCTTCACTTGTTCTCTGCACCAATTCCTTGCCTTCGTTCTTTTCATTTCCTTTATTATCCTCGTGTATGACATCATGCTATTCATGTTATTCATGTTCATGTTATGCACCTTTTTCTATATTATACACACCATCTTGAATTTGTTCTTTCACTTGTATATACTCTCCACAATCTACCCAAGCATGCCCTGTTTTTCCACATTTTTTCCATGGTAACTGATATTTTTTAGCTTTATGCCCAGTCTATCCACACACGAAACATTTTATTTTATTACAATTGCTTATTAAATGATCCTCCTTTTCAAAAACCACACGTTTTCATTTGTTCACTATATCTAACAAAACCTATGTTTCTTTCTACATTTATTACACTTGGAATACATACAATTTTATCATTTTCTATTTTCAAAATCACCCCACAATCCTATCCACAGTCCATAAACCTCTGCCATATGTTTTTGTATTGTCCATAGTTTCTTTACATACAGTCTTTAAAAAGTCCTTTAATGCTTATCAACTTCACTTCTGAAATGTACAACAGTCCTTTTCTTTATCTATTAAACATTTGTACTACATAAGAGTTCCAAGGATTACAGTCTTGTTTTCTTTTGGATGTCTCTAAAAAACTTTCCATATATTGTACTGTCTCAAACAAAATGTTAAAATAAGTCTCTGTATTCAGCTGTATGAAGGCTCTTACCTCTTTAGATGAAGTACTCAAAGCTGCAATCACTTTATCCCATACCTTGTACCTCTCAAGTTCTTTCTCTTGTTCTTTACTGCTAAGCCACACAACAAATTTATTTTTTATCATTTCTTTCTCCTTCTCCTAAATGGTTCTTTCCTTCCTTTAACTCTCGTTCATTTGATTTCTTCTTTTCTACAATCTCTCTCTCACTTCCTTCTCCTTTATTTTATCCATAATTTCTCTCTAAGATCCTGCCATTTCACTTTCTGGTTCACTCTGGCTCAAAATTTCTTTCAAGTAGACATCCCACAACCCTCTCGATTGAAGGGTTGTTATTATGAATTCCAATTTAGACCCATCAAACAGATGTTTTTTGGGACATATAGTCTGAGTCCTGTGAAGGTTTAACTACCTTCACTTCACTATCTTCCTTTGACTCACCCTTCTCCTCCAATCTCACTAGCTCATCCGATCCTCCAGTGATTATCATGCCCTGGCCCAGCAATCAAGGAGCCTCAATCCTCACCCCTAACACCAGGGAGGTCATCTCATAGAAGAGGAAAGGATAACAAATACACACAGTAAAGTACAATTTCCCTTAAGTGCATGCAGAGATCACAGTCAGTCTGGGGCTGGTTGCTCCCTTCCTCTCCAGGTCCCCAATAAGACTCCGCACTGGCACAGCTATAGGGACCAGATCTAAGCCTAGCTGGCAAGTTAACCTCCAGTACCCTCTCTGTCCAACCAGTGCTTCGTGTCCCTGCCCAGGTAGCTGACACACCACACACACTTTGAGATAAGTATTTATACAACTTCACAGACACTCCTGGGAAAGGCAGGCACAAATTATCTAGCTGTGTCCCTTTACCCAGACTATATGGTAGCAATTCCTGCCACCACCAGCTTAATTATTATCAGCTACCCAAAGGCCCTTAAAAGGGTGTCCAATTATTACTGTGCAATATTATTATCCAATTGGTAATGTGACTATTCAGTCTAAGGCTTATTAGAGTGGCCTATTAACAATAACCTCTATAAATATGCAATGTACTCTAGAGCCTATCTCTACTCAAATGACAGGTAAAGGTTTCAAAATATTTAATAATAAATAATTAAAACACAAGACAATACTTCTACACCACAGAGATATCTAAGAGTTCAGAGATCACACAGAAACAATATAGTAGGACAGGTCTGATGTCAAAGAAAAACACTTAATCTAACTTTCTAATCTTTAGCTAATCTTAAGAGAAAACACAGTGCTACACTCCTACTTATATAGAGCATAAACAGTGCTGGGGTTGATGGTCCAAGACAAAATGCTTACAGTCTCTCTCTCTCTCTCTCTCTCTCTCTCAACAATAGCTTTTAAACTCACTAACAAATAGCTCTGCTAAGGCCCTCCCAGATTACATAATTTTGACACTTAGGTTTTCCCAGTATACACATTACATCATTTTGACACTTAGTCTGGAGTTCCCAGGCCAACAAACTGCATTATTTAGCAAGCTAACACCTGCTCAGGAAACTGCAACAATAAAAGACATTTCACATGTACACTCCAGCAGTCATTCCTTAAGTTAAGACAATAGAAAGAATGTGTTCAGCCAGCCACTTCGGCACCACCATTTAGATAATTGTAACTTCAAAGAACATTTGAAATGCTTGGCTTGGTTTTTCTTACAGCAGATGTCAATATTGCAACAATCTTGAAGTTCACATTTTACAGTGTTTTCTTTCATTTAAAAATGCAAGCCTGTATTTTACATTTATTTATACAAATGATAGAATTATGTATCAAATTGTATTTGACTAGGTTGGCAGCCTTCACCCATCTTTCTCCAATCTTCACACCTCCAATCACATTTTCTCTCGGTAACTGGTAGCTTTCAGATTCCACTACTTTTTCCAAATGTTTTTCTTGCTACTCACTCACTTCTTCTTGTTTGCTCATCGCATCCATCTTCCTTACAGCTTCTCCGAGCTGCCTATATGTCCTTGTTTACAGTGAAAGGAGTCCCTGTTTGCTAAGAGTAGTGGATTTTTATTAATTATAAGAGCTTAAATACACTATTTACATTATATATATGTTATTTACAACTGATTGCAGTTTGCATTCCAATATTATATAACTTCATCTTGATTTTTTTCAGTTACCCCCCCACTCTTTTTTTCCAGAACCAAAAGTGAATCTTCTTTAGCATCTCTGATAATACCCATTTCTCATTATATTTTATTTAATTCAATCTTTTATTCTATACCACCCATAGGTAGGTACTAGGCTATCTGCCCAAGCACATTTATAAGCCTAGACAGAGTGTGTCAGCCCCATTGATTAATTAACTGATCCTCTGTCAAACAGAGCCAATGAAGTGATCCCAGGGGTTTATTTTCTGTTACCCATCCACTCGTCAAGATTTCTCTTGAAGGGTGTTAGTGAGAGGCTCTGCCTAATGTAGTTTGGAATTTTGTTCCAAAGCATGGGGAGTCCCTGTGACAGGAATGTATCCCTCCAGCATGTTCTATTTATTGTTGTGGTGAGGTTTAGCTCACTAGAGCGTGAGGCTCGCAGTGACTTGGATTTCTTTAGGTGGAGCATGTCTATCAATTCTGAGTTGGACATGGTTTTGTAAGTCAGGCAGAGATCACCTCTGAGAAAGCGATATGCCACTGTTTACGTAAAATAAAATGTATTATATTTTCCATAAAATATTACCATAAATAATATTATTAATAAATAATAATATATAATAATATAAATAATGTTGCCATAAAATGTAAATAATTTTCTATCAATGTATTTCACTTTCATTTTCTTTTTGTCCTCGTAGTACCAGTATTCTAGCATATTGTTTGTATTTTTCACAGTTTTAAGATCATAAAACACATTCATTTCACATAATTTTCCCCACCGTGTTCTCTCTCTCTTATACAATTCAAGGAGACATTTTCCGCCATCTCAACTTCCACACAATATTACATACTCTCTCCAGAATCCTTTTATATGCATATTTGCTTTGACAGGCAGTTTGCCTGTTGTCAGTCTCCACATGAAATCTTTACATTCACATAACTTCTTACGCCATATAAAGCTTGTTTAAATTGCATTTCTTTTTTCATATCTACATCTTCTAGGGATAAATATAATAGTAATATTCATTCATATTTCTATACCATTCTTTTCTGTTCTTCTCCACATTGTCTATTTTCAATTTCCATAGTAATCCCTTATTTTTAATCTCTTATTTTGATATTCTTCCATCTCTTCCCATATCTTAATATTTCCCAAACATTTTTATATTTGAGCTCCATTACATCATTTGCTATATTTCTATTTCCCGCTTTTAATCCTGTAGGCATTTTATACAAATTCAAAGAATCTGCATGGTTTGACATGGCTTTGTATGTTAGGCAGAAATTGCCTCTGAGTAGGCGATATGCAACAGAGTAAAGCTGGAGTTTTTTGAGACGGTCTGCGTAGGGCATCTGTTTGAGACCGGTAATCTTCTTTGTGAGGTCCAGTTGTTGAGGTACATACCAAAAGGAGCGTTGTACTCTATAATGCATCTAATGAGTGACGAGTAGAGGGGAACAATGACCTCTTTTTTCCTGGATGAGAAACCTTTTGTGATGAGGTGTGCCACTTAGAAAGATTTCCTGACTACTGTGGCAATGTGATTATCAAAGGAGAGACTACTGTCCACCTGTGTTCCAAGGTCTCTATCACACTTTTGGTGTTAAGTAGACTACCACCTATGTGGTAGCTCATGGGTACAGAGTTTTTACCAAAGGGAATGACGATGCACTTTTTGGCATTGAGCTTGAGGCCCTGGCTTTGACACCAGACATCTGTCTCAGTAAGACCCTTTAGTAGGATGTTCACATCATTAGGAGTTTCGATTATGGCTCCTAGTTTGCAGCCATCTGCGAACTCCATTAGCCAAGGACCTTCTGCATTAGCCTGTACTTCAGAAAAGTAGATACTAAACAGGAGAGGACCCAGGACTGAATCCTGTGATATTCCACTAGTCACTGGTCTGAAGTCGGATTTGGAGTCTGCTACTTTTACAGCGTGGGTTCTGTCAGTGAGACAGTTAGCAACCCATCTTGTGACATAAGGATTTATACCTAGTTTAGTGAGTCTATCTATAATTCCAGAGTGGGAGGATGGTGTCAAAAGCCTTGGAGAGATCTAGATAGGCTGTGTGAACCACCTTACCCTCGTCTACGGCTTTGGTGACTGCTTCAAAGAAGTCTATCAAGTTTAGGAGACATGATCTGCCTTTTACAGACCCGAACTGGGTGGGGTCCAGAGTTTGGAGATTACCAATGTCTTTGTTTATAGGTTCCATGATGATACATTCCATGGCCTTGCAGACCAAGCTCATTAGGCTAATGGGATGGTAGTTACCAGGGTCCGTGGTGGCTCCATCTATGTGGCGTGGGATAACCGTCACAGTGCACCATTCAGTGGGCACAAAGCCTGAGGTGAGGCTATGATTGAACATGGTGCTTAGATAGGGTGCCAGTTCATTCTGTAGTTCATGTAGGATGCAGCCTGGGATCTTGTCAGGTCCCATGGATGCTGTGTTCTTGGATTTGGAGAGTGTGTTTTTTACCTGTACAGCTGTGATTACAGGAACTTTGCATTCTTCCGCTATAGAGATGGGCCCTTTAGGGGCTGAGAGAGGGGTAAAGTTAGCACTGAACCTGTCTGCCAGGATGTTGGCAATATCAGTTGATACATAGGTTCATAGGTTGGTACTAGGCTATCGGCCCTAGGGCCTATACAAGACTAGTGATAACAATTCCCTGGCTATTTCTTCCCACACTGTTTACTTCCCTGGACCCCTGTCTAGCAGGGCAACTGACATGATCCCTGGGGTGAATTTCCTTTCTTCCATCAAATCATCAAGATTCCTTTTGAAGAGGGCCAAAGAGGCACTCTGCTTGACATGTATGGGCAGTCTATTCCAGAGTCTGTGGAGTCTCTGGGTCAGGAACTTATCCCTCCAGCATGTTTTGTTTGTTGTGATGACAAGGTTTAGATCCCTGGAGCGTGTGGCTCTGAGGGATTGAGATTTCTTTAAGTGTAGCATGTCCAACAGCTCAGGGTTTGACATGGCCTTGTATGTTAAGCAGAGATCGCATCAGAGTAGACAATATGCCACAAAGTGTAGCTGGAGTTTTTTTAAGGCAGTCAGCTTAGGGCATCTACTTTAGGCCTGTAATTCTTTTAGTGAGGTATTTCTGCAGCCTTTCCAGTTGTTGCAGATGTCTTGAGAGGTACATACCAAATGGGGCATTGTATTCTATAATGGGTCTAATGCGGGATGAGTACAGTGGGACAATGACCTCCTTTTTATGAGGGATCTCAGCTTCTTACTGAGGCTGGTAAGGGAGTTTTTTGCATCCTGGGATTTTCCTCTTTTCTGCTTTGGTTCTGTATATTTAGTGCCATTGTGCTGTAACTCAGAGCAAATCTGAGTGTTGCCATTGATATTCTTGACATAGCTATAGACTGTGGTTGTCTTTAGAATCAGTGGCAATTTTGTTTTCATAGCTAACTTTGGAGGATTATATGAGGGATCTTAGCTTCTTATTGAGGCTGACCAGGGAGTTCCTGCAATCATGGGATTTTACTCTTTTTTGCAAGAGTTTCTTTCTTCTCTTGTAGAGTTTGTTTATGGCAGGGGACCACCAGATTGGTTTCCTTCTTTTGGAGGATAGCATCTTGGTCCCGTTAGGGATAGCACGATCTATGCACTTGAGTAAGAGCTTATAAAGTGCATTTGTGTAGGATTCAGCAGTCATACCTCTGTTGTCTGTCTGCATGGTTGCTGTGAAGTTTGCCACTTCTGTCTTAAGAAGTGTGAAGTTGACTTTGGAGAAATTGTTTTACTGTGGTTTCCCTAATGGGGGTTGGGGGCAGGATGTGAATGTCTAGGGTAATTAGTTTGTGGTAGGATCTGACCAACGAGGAATTGACCTCTGGTGTGGAACACCGGTAGCCCATGTTGGTAATGACCAGGTCTAGGATATTGCTGCCCCTGGTGGGGGTATGGATAAGTTGAACCAAGGCGTTGGAATTTATGAATTCCAGAAAACACTGAGCTGGTACATGAGTCATTTTCCCAGTTAATGGTGGGGTAGTTGAAATCACCCATTATTAGGGTGTTGGGTTGTACCATAATATTTTCCAGTGTATCAAGAAATGAGGAATGGGAATCCTTGGGCATGGTGAGGGATCTGTAGCAAGTTACTTTTTGGATTGTGGTCTTGCCCAGATTTAGTTGCGTTTGGATAATCTCGGATGCATTATTCCGAGCAACTAGCCTGGAGGTGTGGATATCCTTAATGAATATGAACACTCCTCTGGCTTTAGTGTTTCGGTCCAGGTTAGGTGGCCAAAAGGTGTGGTATGAATTACAGCCTGGTAATGCAGGGGTGCTCTCTGGAGCCTTGCACCAGGTCTCTCTCACTGCACAGATGTCGATGTTCTCCATTTTAAGGAGTGCCTCGAGTGAATGCATATTGAGGTTTAGACTTCTAGCATTGAGTAGCATTACCCTCAGATTTTGCTTGCTTGTACCTGTTACGGTGGTGAATTTGTCATTTGAACTTTGCCTAAAAAAGGCACTATAGGGGTAGCAAGAGCCTTAGCCTGTATCCGGAATCCCAAGGGCGACAGGTGCAGACCATCTCTGGCAAAGCATCATGGTCTGTTGATCATGTCATCCCAGGCAAACAGATACTGGATCCCCTTAGAATGACACCAGAAGCTTAGCAAATTGTTGAAGTCAATCATTTTGTCCTTGTACTGTGGTATCATTCTGGGTGATGGCAGGATGCTACTCAGGTCATACCTGGCTGTGCTACAAGACTGGAGAGCTCCTCCATGTCTCTTTTCATGTAGTCCAGGGAGGTACATCTCAGGTCATTCACAGCAACATGGACAAGGACAGAGTCATATTTGTACTTGTTGTGGAGTGACCTGAGTGCGTGTGTTATGTGGCAGTTCCTGGCACCCAACAGGCAGCTGACAGTAGCTTTCTCCTTGTTTAGCCTGGTGAGTGGAACATCAATGTGCCTGACTATAGAGTCACCTATGACTAGAGTGCTGGGTATGTTGTTATGCCTTATGGGCTGTGGTTGAGTGGCACACTGAGTTTGTGGGCTATGTGTCATTTGGATTGTGTTGGGGAGGGTGGAGGTTGCTTGCATTTCTGCTTTGGAGGTCTCTGTTGCTTGAGCAGATTTTTATTGAGAGCCTCCATGAATGTAGGTATGTGTTTTGTGTTTCTATGTGTGTGTTTTGGTGGTGTAGGATTTGAGGGACTATGTGATGAGTGTGGTGTGGTGCAAGCGCTTACCTTCTCCTCTTGATTGTCTACTCCAGTCTTGGGTGAAGAGAGCTTTGCCTCCAGTTTGGCTATATAAGTGCATCTCTTACAGGTTGTAGTGTTGGGTGGTAGGAGGAGATGGTTGTCTGTGTACATGAGGCAATTACTGCATTGCCCCAAGATTCCCAGATTCATTAGATAGACAGGGGAAAACACCGGGAGCTGACCCTTAGACATGCCTGGATAGGTGCTTATTTATTAAGTACTAAAAATTGTTTTCCTCTAGACAAGTGAGGAAAGTTGAGTGCTGTAGTAATTTGTGGCTTATTTAGTACTTACAACAAGTTCTGAACAAGTGCTGAGCTCAAAGAAACACATTTGAGTGCTAAAACTAAAAAAACTGGCTAGTTCTAAGGGAAAATATGAAGAGCAGACTTTATGGTGCCAGGAATAGTTTAACCCTAGCTAAGTGGCAATACATAAAGTGTATTTTTTATTTATTTATTTTTTAATATAACAGTAGCAAATGAACAAACTGATTTAAACAAATTAATCAATTAACCAATAAAAAGCTAAAAACTGAGGCCCATTCCAGCAGTCTTTGATCAGACAAGTTCTAATTGCACACTCCTGCCACTAGGGCGCAGGGGAACCTTCTCCAAAAAAGGATGATCTGGATTAGTGCTCAAGTTATACAAACAAAGCTAGTTTCAGCAGGTCTGAGATTAATCTATGCTACAGCAAACAATGCGTACCAGTTTCAGAAACAGTTCAAATAAGCAGGCACAATAAGCCTTTAACCAGAAACTCCCAGCTCAGAAGGGCAGAATCTACCCTCTCCTCCCACAAGAGTGCACTTTGCAAACCTTCTTAATGTAAAACAACTGGTCTGAAGCCCAAGTGTTTCAACCAAAGGCTTAGAATAACACAATTTAATAAGGATTTACAATCACATTCATAATTAATGCAAATAAGATACTGCTTTCTGGGCAACCTTGTCTTAACCCACACTCTGCTCTTATTTATTTACTTAACCATCCATTTAATATTATTTTAATAATGTTGTTCTCATATGCTGATATTATAACTTTATGATTTTCTCACTTACATTATAATCTCTTAATATACACCACAAGTCCTCATACTGAATTCTATCAAACGCTGTATTCACATCTCCTACCAATAGTTTAGTTTTCACCTTTTTCTTAATATCATCCATCACCTGTGTTAATGTCTTAATATCCATAATTCCTGCCTTCCTTTCCCAAATATCACAGGCTCCATCAGTCTGTCCACACCTTTCCCTAATCTTCTCCCTGTTAGTCTCATAAATATTTTAGAATTTGTAATACTATTGGTCTCCAATTCCTAATATCCTCTTTTTCCCCCTTTTTCCATATAAATTTGATGGTCCCCATACATATCTCTTTTTTGTCTATCCCTTTCCCTAACCGTTCATTTAATACTTCTACAAAACATGATTTTGCCTTTCTTTCATATTATAATACATATCATATTAAATTCCATCTATTCCTGTAGCTTTCTACATATCCAAGTCTTAAAATTTCATCAAGCTCTTCCTGGCATGATTAAAGGGCAGTTCCCTGTGCTTTATTCTATTAACCTGGTCCACTTGGGCATTCTGAGGCAATGTAGCAGCTGCCTCATGTACATAGACAGCCCTCTTCTCCTACCTCCCAACACTCAGACTTGTGAGAGATGCACTTATATCACCAAATTGGAAGATATGCACTCTCCAGCCATGACCAGAATAGCTGGTCAAGAGGAGAAGGTTGACACCTGCACCACACCACATGGAACACACAGCCCTCCAGAACACCCACTATCACAGCTCTCATATAAAACCACAAACCACACATCCACCTTCACAGCACTCAATATAAATATACCCAAACAGCAGAGACCTCCAAGACAGAAACACACTTGACCACCACAACAGCACAAACCACAGGACACATAGCTCACCTCCACAGTGTGCCCTTCAACCTAAGCCCCTAAGGCTAAACACCTTGCCAATACACTAATATAGGTGACTCAGTAGTGAGGAACACAGATGTCCCACTCACTAGGTTGAATAAGGAGAAGGTAACAGTACACTGTCAGGTGCCAGAATCTGACACATAACACATGCACTTAGTACAAGTATGACTCTGGCATTCTCCATATGGATGTAAATAACCTGAGATGCACTTCCCTGGACTACATGAAAAGAGACATGGTGGAGCTTTTGGATTATGTGGCCCACGCAGGTATGACACTAGCCCTGACCAGTATTCTACCGTCACCCAGAATGATACGGCAGTACAAACAAAAAATGATTGACTTCAACAATTGGCTAAGTTTCTGGTGTCATTCTAAGGGGAGCCAGTATTTGTCTACTTGGGATGACATGATTGACAGACCTTGATGCTTTGCCACAGATGGCCTGCATCTGTCACTCCTGGGTTTTTTGCATCCTGGGATTTTCCTCTTTTCTCTATTGGTTCTGTATATTTAGTGCCATTGTGCTGTAACTCAGAGCAAATCTGAGTGTTGCCATTGATATTCTTGACATAGCTATAGACTGTGGTTGTCTTTAGAATCAGTGGCAATTTTGTTTTCATAGCTAACTTTGGAGGATTATATGAGAGATCTTAGCTTCTTATTGAGGCTGACCAGGAAGTTCCTGCAATCATGGGATTCTACTCTTTTTTGCAAGAGTTTCTTTCTTCTCTTGTAGAGTTTGTTTATGGCAGGGGACCACCAGATTGGTTTCCTTTTTTGGAGGATAGCATCTTGGTCCCGTTAGGGATAGCATGATCTATGCACTTGAGTAAGAGCTTATAAAGTGCATTTGTGTAGGATTCAGCAGTCATACCTCTGTTGTCTGTCTGCATGGTTGTTGCGAAGTTTGCCACTTCTGTCTTAAGAAGTGTGAAGTTGACTTTGGAGAAATTTTTTTACTGTGGTTTCCCTAATGGGGGTTGGGGGCAGGATGTGAATGTCTAGGGTAAGTAGTTTGTGGTAGGATCTGACCAACGAGGAATTGACCTCTGGTGTGGAACACCAGTAGCCCATGTTGGTAATGACCAGGTCTAGGATATTGCTGCCCCTGGTGGGGGTATGGATAAGTTGAACCAAGGCGTTGGAATTTATGAATTCCAGAAAACACTGAGCTGGTACATGAGTCATTTTCCCAGTTAATGGTGGGGTAGTTGAAATCACCCATTATTAGGGTGTTGGGTTGTACCGTAATATTTTCCAGTGTATCAAGAAATGAGGAATGGGAATCCTGGGGCATGGTGAGGGATCTGTAGCAAGTTACTTTTTGGATTGCGGTCTTGCCCAGATTTAGTTGCGTTTGGATAATCTCGGATGCATTATGCCGAGCAACTAGCCTGGAGGTGTGGCTATCCTTAATGAATATGAACACTCCTCTGGCTTTAGTGTTTCGGTCCAGGTTAGGTGGCCAAAAGGTGTGGTATGAATTACAGCCTGGTAATGCAGGGGTGCTCTCTGGAGCCTTGCACCAGTTCTCTCTCACTGCACAGATGTCGATGTTCTCCATTTTAAGGAGTGCCTCGAGTGAATGCATATTGAGGTTTAGACTTCTAGCATTGAGTAGCATTACCCTCAGATTTTGCTTGCTTGTACCTGTTACGGTGGTGAATTTGTCATTTGAACTTTGCCTAAAAAAGGCACTATAGGGGTAGCAAGAGCCTTAGCCTGTATCCGGAATCCCAAGGGCGACAGGTGCAGACCATCTCTGGCAAAGCATCGTGGTCTGTTGATCATGTCATCCCAGGCAAACAGATACTGGATCCCCTTAGAATGACACCAGAAGCTTAGCAAATTGTTGAAGTCAATCATTTTGTCCTTGTACTGTGGTATCATTCTGGGTGATGGCAGGATGCTACTCAGGTCATACCTGGCTGGGCTACAAGACTGGAGAGCTCCTCCATGTCTCTTTTCATGTAGTCCAGGGAGGTACATCTCAGGTCATTCACAGCAACATGGACAAGGACAGAGTCATATTTGTACTTGTTGTGGAGTGACCTGAGTGCATGTGTTATGTGGCAGTTCCTGGCACCCAACAGGCAGCTGACAGTAGCTTTCTCCTTGTTTAGCCTGGTGAGTGGAACATCAATGTGCCTGACTATAGAGTCACCTACGACTAGAGTGCTGGGTATGTTGTTATGCCTTATGGGCTGTGGTTGAGTGGCACACTGAGTTTGTGGGCTATGTGTCATTTGGATTGTGTTGGGGGGGGGTGGAGGTTGCTTGCATTTCTGCTTTGGAGGTCTCTGTTGCTTGAGCAGATTTTTATTGAGAGCCTCCATGAATGTAGGTATGTGTTTTGTGTTTCTATGTGTGTGTTTTGGTGGTGTAGGATTTGAGGGACTATGTGATGAGTGTGGTGTGGTGCAAGAGCTTACCTTCTCCTCTTGATTGTCTACTCCAGTCTTGGGTGAAGAGAGCTTTGCCTCCAGTTTGGCTATATAAGTGCATCTCTTACAGGTTGTAGTGTTGGGTGGTAGGAGGAGATGGTTGTCTGTGTACATGAGGCAATTACTGCATTGCCCCAAGATTCCCAGATTCATTAGATAGACAGGGGAAAACACCGGGAGCTGACCCTTAGACATGCCTGGATAGGTGCTTATTTATTAAGTACTAAAAATTGTTTTCCTCTAGACAAGTGAGGAAAGTTGAGTGCTGTAGTAATTTGTGGCTTATTTAGTACTTACAACAAGTTCTGAACAAGTGCTGAGCTCAAAGAAACAGATTTGAGTGCTAAAACTAAAAAAACTGGCTAGTTCTAAGGGAAAATATGAAGAGCAGACTTTATGGTGCCAGGAATAGTTTAACCCTAGCTAAGTGGCAATACATAAAGTGTATTTTTTATTTATTTATTTTTTAATATAACAGTAGCAAATGAACAAACTGATTTAAACAAATTAATCAATTAACCAATAAAAAGCTAAAAACTGAGGCCCATTCCAGCAGTCTTTGATCAGACAAGTTCTAACTGCACACTCCTGCCACTAGGGCGCAGGGGAACCTTCTCCAAAAAAGGATGATCTGGATTAGTGCTCAAGTTATACAAACAAAGCTAGTTTCAGCAGGTCTGAGTTTAATCTATGCTACAGCAAACAATGCGTACCAGTTTCAGAAACAGTTCAAATAAGCAGGCACAATAAGCCTTTAACCAGAAACTCCCAGCTCAGAAGGGCAGAATCTACCCTCTCCTCCCACAAGAGTGCACTTTGCAAACCTTCTTAATGTAAAACAACTGGTCTGAAGCCCAAGTGTTTCAACCAAAGGCTTAGAATAACACAATTTAATAAGGATTTACAATCACATTCATAATTAATGCAAATAAGATACTGCTTTCTGGGCAACCTTGTCTTAACCCACACTCTGCTCTTATTTATTTACTTAACCATCCATTTAATATTATTTTAATAATGTTGTTCTCATATGCTGATATTATAACTTTGTGATTTTCTCACTTACATTATAATCTCTTAATATACACCACAAGTCCTCATACTGAATTCTATCAAACGCTGTATTCACATCTCCTACCAATAGTTTAGTTTTCACCTTTTTCTTAATATCATCCATCACCTGTGTTAATGTCTTAATATCCATAATTCCTGCCTTCCTTTCCCAAATATCACAGGCTCCATCAGTCTGTCCACACCTTTCCCTAATCTTCTCCCTGTTAGTCTCATAAATATTTTAGAATTTGTAATACTATTGGTCTCCAATTCCTAATATCCTCTTTTTCCCCCTTTTTCCATATAAATTTGATGGTCCCCATACATATCTCTTTTTTGTCTATCCCTTTCCCTAACCGTTCATTTAATACTTCTACAAAACATGATTTTGCCTTTCTTTCATATTATAATACATATCATATTCAATTCCATCTATTCCTGTAGCTTTCTACATATCCAAGTCTTAAAATTTCATCAAGCTCTTCCTGGCATGATTAAAGGGCAGTTCCCTGTGCTTTATTCTATTAACCTGGTGCACTTGGGCATTCTGAGGCAGTGTAGCAGCTGCCTCATGTACATAGACAGCCCTCTTCTCCTACCTCCCAACACTCAGACTTGTGAGAGATGCACTTATATCACCAAATTGGAAGATATGCACTCTCCAGCCATGACCAGAATAGCTGGTCAAGAGGAGAAGGTTGACACCTGCACCACACCACATGGAACACACAGCCCTCCAGAACACCCACTATCACAGCTCTCATATAAAACCACAAACCACACATCCACCTTCACAGCACTCAATATAAATATACCCAAACAGCAGAGACCTCCAAGACAGAAACACACTTGACCACCACAACAGCACAAACCACAGGACACATAGCTCACCTCCACAGTGTGCCCTTCAACCTAAGCCCCTAAGGCTAAACACCTTGCCAATACACTAATATAGGTGACTCAGTAGTGAGGAACACAGATGTCCCACTCACTAGGTTGAATAAGGAGAAGGTAACAGTTAGTACACTGTCAGGTGCCAGAATCTGACACATAACACATGCACTTAGTACAAGTATGACTCTGGCATTCTCCATGTGGATGTAAATGACCTGAGATGCACTTCCCTGGACTACATGAAAAGAGACATGGTGGAGCTTTTGGATTATGTGGCCCACGCAGGTATGACACTAGCCCTGACCAGTATTCTACCGTCACCCAGAATGATACGGCAGTACAAACAAAAAATGATTGACTTCAACAATTGGCTAAGTTTCTGGTGTCATTCTAAGGGGAGCCAGTATTTGTCTACTTGGGATGACATGATTGACAGACCTCGATGCTTTGCCACAGATGGCCTGCATCTGTCACTCCTGGGTTTCCAGGTACTAGCTAAGGCTCTTGCCACCCCTATAGTGCCTTTTTAGGTGTTGTTCCAAAGACCGTATCAGCTATGAATAAATGCAATCTGAGAGTCATGCTGTTCAATGCTAGACGTCTAAATCTCAAGATGTACTCACTTGAAGCACTCCTCATAATGGGGAACATCGACATTTGTGCTGTAGCAGAGACCTGGTTTAAAGTGGCAGAAAGCACCCCTGCATTACTAGGCTATAACTCATTTCACATTTTTGGCCCCGAAATTTGGACCAAAGCTTCAAAGGTGGTGGTGTCTCTATATTTATAAAGCATATGCACACCTCCAGACTAGTAGCCCAGCATAATGCATCAGAGATACTTCAAGTGCAACTAACATTGGGTAAGACTGCAATCCAGGTCATAGCCTGATATAGGTCCCCAACCATGTCTCTAGACTCTCGCTCCATGTTCCTAAACACCCTGGAACCTATCACAATCCAACCCAACACTCTCATACTAGGAGACTTCAACTACCCCTCCATCAACTGGGAAAACTACTCAAGCACCAATACGCTGGCTCAACGCTTCCTGGAATTCATCAGTTCCAATTGCCTGGACCAGCTCATTCTTACCGCCACTAGAGGAAGCAACATCCTTGACCTGGTTATTACTAACATGGGGAACCATTGCTCTACACCAATAGTCAATTCCTCCCTGGTTAGATCCGACCACAAACTAATCACCATGGAAATCGACATCTCACCCACATCCCCTACAAAGGTATCCACCATGAAAAACTACTCCAGAGCTGGCTAATTTCATGGCATAAATGCCAATGGAAAATAGATGCATGACTGCCAAATCATACACCAGTGCACTGTACGAACACATATATAAATGCATGGAACTAGCCATACCCAACAGAACCAAGATGATCTCCTCCAAAAAAAGGAAGCCAGTCGGGCTGTCCCCTGCCATTAGTAAGCTCTACAACAGACTCCCCATCTCTACAACAAGCTACTCCCCAGGTTAATTCTTACCATTACCTTGTTCAATGAGTTTAATAAAGGTCCCTTGATTTCTTTCTCTGTAAAGTTTAATAACCAGCTGTTTTTACTTTAACAAAATTACTGCAAGCATTCATAATTCAGGCAAACACTCAGATATACATTAATACAAAAAAAAAGTATTCTATACAGATCTTACTGTGGGAATCCTGAATAATCTTAACATATTTACCTTACTAAATGTCTCCTTTAAGAAGCTATACCTTACTTATGTTTATATGGAAGTAATATTTCTTTCTGTATGCTAATCCTTCTTTTGTGATATTTTCTTGTATGTAATGCTATTGGAGCTTTTCTACCAGGGCCTCTGCTGAAAATGGATCTGTGTCCAGTCGGACTTTCCCAGTCAACAAAGGTAAAATAAATAAATAAAAATAAATAAATATACAGAAGGAAGAAACTGTTGCAGGAAAAAGGTTAAGTCCCAAGACTGGAAATATTCCCTTATTAGCCTCAACAAAAAGTTGAGATCCCTCATCAAAACCGCCAAAGCCAGCTATAATGCCAGAATTGTGGCAGACACTAAAAACAACCACAAAGCATTCTTTTGTTATATCAAGAATCTCCATGGCAATACCCAGATTTGCTCTGAATTACTGCACAATGGTACCTCCTATACTGAGCAAACAGATATTGCCAACATACTGGTCGACAGATTCAGTGCCAACTTTACCACTTTCTCCCACCCAAAGGACCAATCTCAGTACCAGAAGAATGCCAGGCACCCTGCATTACTGCAACACAAGTTAAACTTGCATTGTCAATATCCCTGGCTGTGTTCCACATGAATTACAAAGTGAACTGGCACCACATCTCTGTGTTCTGTTCACTCAAAGCCTCACCTCAGGCTTTGACCCTACCGAATGGTGCAGTGCTACAGTCATCCCTCTCCATATAGGAGGAGTGACTACAGACCCTGAAAATTATTGCCTCATTAGCCTGATTAGTTGGAGGGACTCTGGCTGACCAAATTTGCAGATGACTGCAAGCTGGGAGCCATTATTAACTCCCCAAGTGATGCTGACATCCTACAGAAAGGCCTCACTGAGACCAATGACTGGTGTCGAAATCAGGGCCTTAAGCTTAATGCCAAAAAATGCATCATCATCTGGTTTGGGAAAACCTCGGTTCCCACTAATTACCATATTGATGGGAGCCCACTGAACACTGAAGATGTTATAAGAGATCTGGGGACAAAGGTTGACAGCAGCATCTCCTTCGACCGCCACATTGCCACTGTGGTCAGAAAGTCCTTCTATGTGACACATCTCATTACCAAGGGTTTTGCATCCAGGAAGAAAGAGGTCATCATCGCTCTCTACTGTTCCCTCATTAGGCCAATCATCGAGTATAATGCCCCATTTAGCATGTACCTCACAAGACACCTGCAACAGCTGGAGAGGCTACAGAAGTACCTCACAAAGAGGATAATAGGCATTAAACACATGTGCTACATTTATTTATTATTTATTTATTTATTTTACATTTGTTGACCGGGAGAGTCCAACTGGATACAAGTCCATTTTCAGTGGAGGCCCGGGGAGAAAAGCTCCAAGAGTACAATTTATTACAGACAAAAATGTAAAGACAAGACTTTGACATACAATATTTCTTAGAAGCTTGGATCCATTCATTTGTTACTATATACTATTAGCTTTTGAATATATCACAAAGCATGACATTCTTGGAATAGTTTACTTTCAAAGGAAAGAAAAAAGAAAAGAAAAGATCCATGAGAGCGGGTGTTTCTGGACAGAGATGTGAAGGACATCAATATGATATGAGATTTGATTTACGAGTTAGGATACGTATACTTGGTACTATAGGTATTAACTTTAGGACGTAGTGCAAAGCACAACATTCCTGGGATAGTTTATACTAACTACTAGAGAGTCAGGATGTGCAATTGTTTAACAGTGTTAAGTGGGTACAGAGTTCTGACTTGGTTGGTTTGACAGTCTTAATTAATTAAGGTGAAATTTCAGAACTGGCATATTAGCCAGGGGGGATGCAAGAGCATAGTCTGTTATTCATGAAGTGAGCTTTGACTAGGTTTTTTAACTGGGTTGGGGATTTGCCTTCAGTTATGTGGGCAGGATTGGGTATTTGCCTTCAGTTATGTGGGTAGGAAGGGAGTTCCAGGTTTTTGATATATAGTGGCTGTAGACAGACTTACCCACCTCATTGTTTTATTTAATTACTTTGAGGAGGTTTTGTGTGCTAGACTTTAAGGTTCAGGTAGTGGTATAGAGTTGAAGGAGATTTTGTAGGGCTGGGGTGTTATCAGGGTAGTTTATTATTTTGTGGGCTAGTTGATTGAGTTGGTGTAGTAGTGGTAATTCTAGCCAGTTGAGTTTTTTTAGCAGTCACAGTGGTGCGTTCTGATGGGTGAGGTTGTAGCGAAGTTAGCTATCTTATTGTAACAACTATCAAGTTTGTTTAAGTCAGATTTTTGGAGATTTGTAAGTATGGGGGAGTCATACAATACGGTGGATAATAGGTGAGTTCTGGCAATTGCAATTTTGGAGTGGCCAGTGAGGAATTTTTATTGCGCTAGAGTAGACCTAGTTTTTTGTATACTTTTTTATGGTTGTGGAAATGTGTACATCAAATCTAAGGTGATTATCTATTTCTATCCCTAGCAGCTTGGTATGATTGGTGGGGGTGATTGCAGTATTGTTATTAGAGGAGATGATGAAACTATTGGAGGGAGGTGCGGTTCTGTGGTAGCTAAAGAGTAGTAGTTTTTTCTTACCTGGGTTCAAAATGAGGTTTTGTTTGGTAATCCAATTTTCTGCTAGGGAAAAGCATTCTTGTGTTTGGGAGTGGAGGAGCTCAATAGTTTTAGCTGCGCATATTATTGTAGTATCATCAGCATAGTGTACTATTGAGGCTTTGGGAATATTGGATGGGAGCTGGTTGGTGAAGAGGGTAAAAAGGAGTGGTCCCAGGATGGAGCCTTGGGGTACCCCTAGGGAGACTGCTAGAGAGGGAGACAGTTGGTTTGACCACATTACAGCTTGTTGCCTTCCCTTTAGGTAGCTTTTAAACCAGGGGATGGCAGGGATGGTAAGGTTTAGAGTGGATAGTGAGTGAAGGAGCTTTGTATGGTTAGCCATATCAAATGCTTTGGATAAGTCAAGGAATGTGGCGGATACAAAAAGTCCATTGTTTCTGTGGTTGTTGATGATGTTGGTAAATGCTGTAAGTGCGGTGGTGGTGCTGTGGAAGGGTCTACAGCCATGTTGTCGTGTTGCTAGCTGTTTGTTATCTAGGAAGTATTGCACTAGTTGCTTGTGTATTACCCTGCTGTGGAAGGGACTAAAGCCATGTTGTTGTGTTGCTAGTAGTTTTTTATCTAGGGGGTATTGCATTAGTTGCTTGTGTGTTACCCTGCTGTGGAAGGGTATAAAGCCATGTTGTTGTGTTACTAGTTGTTTGTTATCTAGGAGGTATTGCATTAGTTGCTTGTGTATTACCCTGCTGTGGAAGGGTCTAAAGCCATGTTGTTGTGTTGCTAGTTGTTTGTTATCTAGGAGGTATTGCATTAGTTGCTTGTGTATTACCCTGCTGTGGAAGGGACTAAAGCCGTGTTGTTGTGTTACTAGTTGTTTGTTATCTAGGAGGTATTGCATTAGTTGCTTGTGTATTACCCTGCTGTGGAAGGGTCTAAAGCCATGTTGTTGTGTTACTAGTTGTTTGTTATCTAGGAGGTATTGCATTAGTTGCTTGTGTATTACCCTGCTGTGGAAGGGACTAAAGCCATGTTGTTGTGTTGCTAGTTGTTTGTTATCTAGGAGGTATTGCATTAGTTGCTTGTGTATTACCCTCTCTAAAATTTTAGATAATGGGGATAGGATGGCTCTGTTGCTTGTTATTGAGTTCAAGGGAGGTATCCCCTTTATGTAGTGGGATGATATGTGATATTTTCCATAACTGTGGTACTGTACACTCAGAGATGGATCTATTTATTAAGTTGGAGATGGGATATGCTATGGCTTCTGTGGCTATTTGGAGGTATTCAGTGGGTAATTTATCGGTGCTAAAGAAGTTGGTTTGAGTTTTAGGAGTAGTTTTTCAATGGACTTTGTTGGTTTTGGGTGGAAGCTAAAGTTGTGGCAGTTTATTGTGACTGGTGGGGGGTGTATCTGAAGAGGTGGGGATATTGTTGTAGGCTTGATTATTTGCAAGGGCTTGGATAGTTTCTGTAAAGAATTTGTTGAATTGTGTTGGGATATTATCTTGGTTGTTTTTGGGGTAGGAGTTGTTGTTTTTCTTGGTTGTAGAATAGAGTTAATTGCTGCCCAGAATTTTTGTGGGTTGTCCCTGTGTTTATACTGTAATTTTTGGTAAGAGGATGTTTTATCTGTTTTGGTAAGTTGTTTGGCTTTGTTAGGTAGTTCAAGGTATAGTAGTTTGTCGGATTGGGATTTACTATTACAATAGTTAGTCCAGGCTTTTTTCCTTTGTTTGATGAATGTTTTAGTATCTGGGGTTAGCCAGGGGGCATATTTAGTTTTAATTCTTTTTGTTCTGGGGGAGCATGATGGTTAAGGGTATTTAAGAAGGTTGTGTTAAAGTATGATACTGCTTTGTCAAGAGGTAGGTTTTTCAGGGGGGGTCCAGTTACACCTTTTTAGGTCATTTGTAAAGTTGGAGCGGTTAAAATGTTTTTATTTCTAATTAGGCACATAGATATTTGGGTTAGCTGTGATATTTTTGATCTGAGTGGAAATGTGGCTTGTTGGTCTCTCAGGATGTTTAGTAGACACCCTGCTATGGGTATCAGTGAGGGGTGGGATACTAGTATCTGGTCTAGTATGGACTGATGTTTGGTTCTCTTGTCTTTTCTTGTGGGGGAGGTGATGAGTTGGGTTAGGCCATGTAGGTTAATATGGGAGAGTGGGTTTTGATTGGAGCAGTTCTGCCAGTCAGTATTAAGATCCCATAATACTATGTTTTCTTGGGGGAGGGGGTTAGATATCCATTCTAGTAGGCTTTCTGTAATGGAAATATTATTGCCTGGAGAGATGTAGCAACCTATTATGTTGATGTGTTTATTTGCATTAAGTTTTAATTTTGTTAGGGTGAGTTCTACTTTATCAAGGTCTAGGGTTGTTATGTCTAGTTTCTCAAGTATGAGGTGAGTTTTGTACAGTATTGCAACACCCCCACCTTTTTTCCTATTCTTTCACTCCGGATTATATTGTAGCCTGGTATAGTAATCTCATTGTTGTAGTTTCCTGGTTTAAGCCAAGTCTCAGTCATTACCATTTCAGGTTCATAAAAGGAGAGTAGTGCATGAAGGTCCTGGACTTTGTTTAGGATACTTCTGACATTTACATTTATAATGAGGAGGGATTCTTTGTTTCGGTGGAGTAGGGTATTATTTAGGTTGTGGTTTGAGGTGCCTAAGTTTAGTGGGCCTGGGTTTGGGTGTATATCACCACAGCATATGATTTGGGCTCTTAGGTATAACTAGAGTTTGAGTAGATTATGCAGGGTGTTATAGTACTTTAGAGTAGTTTGGGACTGGTAGTGTGGTGGTTGTATTCTATGTGCAATGTGGTTGTTAAAGGAGGTTTGATAGAGGTATGGGACTAAATGAGTGAGAGGGTGAGTGGTAGTAATGTTAGTGGAAGTTGTTTTTCTTGCTATATAGATGTAATTAAACTTTGTTTGATATTTGGTGATGGAGGTTAACAGTGGGAAGATTATTATGCATAAGAGCAATATTAAAAGTTGTACGTATGTGGGTTTGGTAGTGTAGTCATGGTATGGTTTGGTTGAATAGGTAGATGATTGAGAGGTTAGCTTGGGGAGGGGTAAGTGTGATGGATTATGATTGGGTCTGGTTGTGTTTGTAGGGTGATTATGTGGTGAGATGTGATAGGTTGGAGATGTGTGATGTAGGTGGGTGTGGCTTTGTATGGTGTTGTGTGTAGGTATAAAGGAAATTGATGTGGGGGTGGGTGGGAATGGGGGTAGGGTAGAGGAGCGGAGTAAGCCCAAGCACAGCGAGGCAAACAGAGTTGGTTTGCCCCCACTGGAGGAGGCTAGAGTGGTGCAAAAAACAATCAGGTAGGAAGGCTACAACACCTAGTAATGTATAACAGGTAGGCTGGTGTTGTTTACTGAAAATATAGTGTTACTATATAGAATGGAAGGACTGTTGGGGAGAGTATTGTCCCCTAAGGTTGGGGTAAAAGACTCTGTGAAGGTATGGCTTCCTATACTTAGGATGGGAAGGCAGTAGTCCAATGGCTTACTAATTATGTAGGAGGAGGCTGTGTTAGGTACGGATGGGAACCACTTTATGTAAGAGGCATTGGATGTGGGTTTGTAGTGTCAAGGGAGGGACACGCTATAGTAATAGGGATAAAATGCAGTTATGCTTAATAACAGAGGAAGGGCAATATGCAGAGATCTAGAGTGGGCTTATGCTGCCATCCAGTAAAATTTGAGGGGAACAGCAGCAGAGGGTATAGTTATAAGGATAGAGTGCCCAAAGACTACGGGGTGGGAGACAACCTTAGGGCAGTCAGTCTGCAAGTGTGCTAGCCCTTACAATAAATTACACAGCATGAATATTGTTTTCTATTTTCTGTTTTTTTTAAGTATTAAAAGCTGTAAGCAATCACCTACACTGCACACAACAGAGAGTCTTGTAGTTTCCCTCAGCTGGTGGGACCTCAGGGTAACTTATAGTCCACAAATGGAGGATTAAAGTTCAGAGTAGTGGGAGGGTAGTCCATTAGAAGCAGAGCAATTCAAGCTGTAAAACAGGACACAAAACTACTGTAAATAATAAGAAGACAGTTTGTTGGGTACAACTAAGAGTAGCAGATTAATGGAGAAAGAACTGATAGTAGGAGATTAATGGAGAAAGAACTAGAGGTTGTTAATGGTGGGGGTGTAGGTTGAGGGGTAACTAGTTAAGGGAGATGCAGTAAGGAGACAAAGAAAAAAAAACAGTACAATGCATGAATACAGGAGGGAAAGCAAACGCTAGCTTATTGACTGTAAGGTAAAAGCATAATAACACAGACAAAGCAAATGAAGCTTACACAGTACAAATATATTGCTACTATCTTTTAGACTTGAAGTTAATATCTTAACACAAGTTATTAGCCTAGCAGTCACACAGATGAGGCTTACACATTAGTAACAGAGTTGGCCACAACTTATACACATGATCCCAACTGCTCACATTATATCTATCAAGCACAGTAAATTCACCTAGAGACGATGTAACTGTGTGTGGCTACTCTAGGTAGAGCAGAGAGGTTACACTATTAAGCAATCTGTTGTATGCTAAGCTAACAACCTCATCTGCGATTATTATTAATCTTGGGGCACCCAATCAGTGTAGAAAGCTTGCAGACAGAGGGTTGATATACAGCGGTATCTCCGTTGTATCTGTGTTTGAATGGGCCTCGTGCTGCTGTATGGGTTACCAATGAAAACGGGACACTATAGAGTTGTTTGCAGAACTTCTGTATCCAGTTTTAAAGCTTGTCGTCACCGTTTGGATAGACCACATACTACTGTATGGCTAAAAACATTACAGGATGCTGGAGGGGCATTTGTAAAACCATACCTTTAGTTTGTACGAGTCCAACAACCCATAATTAATTATGCTTAACAGTAATATCGGCTTAGTATGCCATGCATACAAAATAGCATTGTGGTTACAGCCAGCAGATATAAAATGTATCTGAGCCTACATGGACAGACTCAAAAAACTCCAGCTATTCTCTGTCTTATATCATCTACTAAGAAGCGATCTCTGCTTTATTACAAAGCCATGTCTGACCCAGCTCTATTGAAATGCTACATCTAAAGAAATCCCAATGCCTCCGCACCACATGCTACAGAGACCTCAGCCTCTTTACCACAATCAACAGTACATGCTGGAGGGACAGGTTCATAACCCCAAGACTGCCCATGCTCTGGAATAGGCTTGCCATACATGTCAAGCAGAGCACCTCACTAGCCCTTTTCAAGAGAAATCTCGAGTGGATGGGAAATAGAAAGTTCACTCCGGGGATCACTCCAGTGGCTCTATTTGATAGAGGCACTGGGAACTAACAGCAGGTGGCACAATGCCAGGGAACTTTTATGGGCTAGGCTTGTAAAGGCCCCAGGGCCATTAGGCTAGTACACACCTATGAACGTATGTTTATATTTTTCCTTAATCTCATTATGAACGAATGGTTATATTTTTCCGTAATCTCATTATGAACGTATGGTTATATTTTTCCATAATCTCATTATGAACGAATGTTCATATTTTTCCGTAATCTCATTCTCCTCTTTATTTATTTACTTCCCATATTTGCCTGTTTTTTCTCTCTCCTTTGTTAACGGTGTTTCATCACCTCAGATATTTTTTCTTGTTTATTCACTTGTGCTTCTTCATTATTTCCAGTTCTCTTATTATCCTCTCATTTTACTCAGATATTCCCTTGGAAAAACTTCCTTTGCTTATATAACATTTTTTAGTCTTCTCTTGGTTCATTTCATATATTTTCTTCTCCTTTTCATAACAGTTTTGTTTTATTATTTCTTACTGTCTTTCTAAATACTGTCTGGTTTAATAACTTGTTTTGCCTTTCATTCCTTCTTTTCATCTCCTGACATTTTCAAAAGCATTTTTTATATTTTTCTTTAAAACTTAACCATCAGTCAGTCCACTTTTCATAAAATATTCTCATTTCTACGATCTTCACATACTTGATCAAATTCCTTTTTCTTTTCTTTATCTAAATCTTTCTCATTCAGTCTTTTAATTCTTTCACCTAGCCTTCCTTTACTTTTACTTCTACCCATACAGCCAAATGGTCTGAAAAACTTGTGTCCTTTGTTCCTTCTTTTATAATTTTGAAACTATTAGATATTATAAAATAACCAGTCACTGTTTTACTCTAATTTATTGTATAATTCCGATGTATCCCAGATGTACTGTATAACTGTCCACTTTTCATTATATCATATGCCTTATTAACGTCATTCCTTCTTGTTTCTTTTCCTCAGATCACATGGAACAATGGCCACACCAGACACAGCTAAATGCAGCTTCCTTAGATCACAAGTAAAACCTCATGCTAATATTATTTACATGTTTACTCCTACATCGTTTAAGATTTTTAACATTTCCTCTCTTTCTTTTTTAATAACAGATACATATATTACAATAACTCTGTACACATATTTCTTGTATCTTAAAACTAATATTGTTATTCTACCCAACTCAACAGCAGCATAAAAAAATCTTAGCTATTCCATGACATAACACAGCAATCCTTGAACATGTATCCTTTCTCATATTCCATACAATGTGTCTAGCCTATAACTTTTCCATCTGCATCCTTTCTTTTTTGTTAATATTCTTATGTCTTCTAGAATAACTACGTGCATATCAAGTAGCATACAACATTCCAAGACACCTAACCTTCTTTTAATGTTTTTATACTATTAACATGTATTGATAGAATTCTCAGGTGATTTCATATTTATTATGTTTTCTAACTTGCTCCTTTTTTGTTTTCTTCATAATTACACGTTTAAATTTCTTTCACGCTTCTCCCTATGACTTCTTTATCCTGTCACTGTCTTCCAACTAATATCTTCTTCACTTGTTTCCAGTGCTAATTCTTCATCTTCATTATTTTTTTATTCTCTTTTTGTATGATATGTTGTTTTTCATGTTCACGTTCTACATTTTTACATCATGTATGTGTTCTTGTGTCTGATCTTGCTTTTCAGCTTGTAATTGTTCATCACAATTAACTGAATAATGTTGCATTTTCTACGTTTTACACATCAAATCACACTTCGTTTCATGTCCCATCTCTCCACAAACAAAATATTTTCTCTTATTACAGTTGCTTATTAAATGGTCATTCTTTACACACACACACACACACACACACACACACACACACACACACACACACACACACACACACACACACACACACACACACACACAAAAAGTTTTTGGCTGATCTTTATTTCTCACAAAACCTCTGTTGCCTTCAACATTTATTACACATGCATAATCTTGTAATTTTCCATTTTCAAAGTTATCCCACAAGCCCACTCCCCCATCCATAAACCTCTATCATCATATATTTTCATAATGTCCAAAATATCTTTGCATACAGTTTTTAAACAGTCATTCAATGCTTCTTTATCCACCTCAGTTTGAAATTGTATAGCAATTCTTTTTTTGTCCGTCTATTTAAGGTCTGCACTGCATAATAGTTCCATGGACTACAGTCTTTCTTTTTTCAAATTTCTCTAAGGAACTTTCTATATATTTTCCAGTCTTGAATAAAATATTGCAATAAGTCTGTCTATTAGGTGATGTTCCCAAAGTTGTGATAACTATGCCAGATACCTTGTATCTTTCAAGTTCTTTTTCCTCCTTACTGCTAAGCTTCCTCCTCCCTTTATTTGCTTCTTACTTTCTTTCACCATGCTTGCATATGATTTTTTCTCTTCTGTAATTTCTCTCACCCCCTCTTCCTGAATTCTGTCCATAACGTTGCCCCACAATGCCGCTGCTTCACTTTCTGGTTCACTCTGAATTATCATTTCTTTTAGGTATACATCCCCAAACCTCCTGATTGGAGGGTTGTAACCATCCACTCTGACTTCAACACAGAAAACAGATCTTTTGGAAACATGTACTTGGAGTCCTGTGAAGGTTTCATTTTCTTTTCCAACATTCTGCTTCATTCTCCTGCTTCTTCAGCAACTCCATTGATCCTTCAATTTCATTTTGTTTTGTGACCAACAACGTTCTGATTCTGTTCCCTTCTGTCAACTCTCCTCTTCCTCCTGTCACTCATCATCACACAGACTCACTGTTTCCATCTTCTTTCCAGTCTGTCTGAGCCGCCTATGTGTTTGGAATGGAAACCCGAAGTGTAGCAGTGACTGGCGTACCTGTGCACTGTGTAAAGGAGTAGGGGAAGTTCCCTCATGTCCTGCTCAAACTTCTCCTAGTAGTATAAATAACACCTCAGGTCTGTCCTGAAAAGAGGTTACTAGCCTGGTGAGACTAACCCAGTCAACAAATAATCAGTCAATAAATACTGATGAAAACTGAAAGCTTTACATCCAAAAATTTCACTTCATCACTAGAAGTGGGTCAGCAGAATAATGTGAAAACATTCTGTGTGCAGTATTCCTGTATTCTGTATGAAAATATGCCACAAATGCATTTATTACTTCCTTTGAGGAATTGAAAGGCAAAATAGCAGCACTCAAAGGGAAATTCAGTAATCGTTTTCAGTGTATAAAGAATAATCTGTTTATTAGCCATGTGTTCTTTACAAGTGCACACAGTCAGATGGTGTCCACAGATACATATTTTACTGATCTTAACAGCTAAAGGCTGTATATTTGTTGGGCTGCATCATTCTATAAGAAGCAGAATCATTTCTGGCTTATGAAATGATAAAACCATGCTTTTAAAAGAAACCAATGCATCCTTCTCAAAAGCTAGGGTAAATGAAATGCAAAGTTAATACAGCTGGTGCAAGATAAAATGTGAAGTAAATATGAGAAAAATAAAAAATGGTTTGTAAAAGTAATTGCTTTTAAAAAGAAAGTCAGGCAATGTGTCATAACATAGGAATGGTCCCAACAATGCCAAATACTATGATTTTTTCAATACTACCTGTCAAATAGTCTTTGGCAGATTATGCTGGACAGTGACAGATTTGTGTTGTGCACCTCTGATATCTCGAAAGAAGGGATGTATTACTTATAGTTCAATTTGGTATTTCATCAACTCTAGAAGTATTTAAAGACAGCTGTTCACCAGGTAATTGAAGGTTTGTGAGGTGTTTTTAATCTAACTGATGATCTATCAGTGTGGAGTCAGACATACACAGATACAGCTGATGAACAGATGAAGAGACAATTTCCAGATAAATAAGAGCATGCATACAATCAACATGGCAAGTCTGAAATACATGAGTTGTATTCTAATATCAAAATGTTTGTACCTTGACCTGAAATCATTCTAACCAGTTGTACAAATGCTAATTCCAGAAGACAAGAAGATATTTTACAGATGTTTAAAAAGTACCAAATATATGTGAGATAGCTCTGACTCTATGAAGCTTTTGTAGCAAGATGCAGCCTAGGAATGGAGCTTTGAACAAGATATGAGTTTTGAAATACTTAAGAAACTTGTCATTGATTTTCCATCATAAAAGTGCTAATAAACCTTTTGTCTTGCAGGTAAATGACATTTAGTCAACAATAATATATAATAGTATAATATAATATAATATAATATATATATATATATATATATATATATATATATATATATATATGTACATATATATATATATATATATATATATATATATATATATATATATATATATATATATATATATATATATATATATATATAATATAAATATTTTATATAATAGTATAAAAGTATAATAGTTGCGATCCTACAAGAAATAGTCCTATTGCCTTTGGATTCATATATTTATTGGTTAGTACTAGGCAATTGCTCTGGACTAATCAGTTGTAGACTAGCCAAGGCAGTATCCACTACTTGTTACCCCTTTTTGTAAGGGTTAATGGGACCAGCTCTGCAGTGTATTTACAGATTCATATCCATTCATCTAGATTTCCTTAAAAAAGGGTTATGGATCTACTTTGTTTTATATTATGGTGCCATATATTTCAGTGAAGGGTACGTTTTTAGAAGTATCTGTCCCATCAGAAGGTTAAGTTTATGGTGTGATGTTACTGTTGAGACTTTTCAATTATTTATGGTACCATGCCCAATTCTACCCATATTATATTGTCTCCCCAGGGTCCACAAATCTATCAGTGAACATTCAATGAGACCCATAACATCTGGAATAAGGTGGCCTACTGAGGTGATTTCTCTATACTTGCAGAATGTTTTAGCTCCCTATCTAAAACATGTTAAGAGTTACATTAAGGATATTGGTGACTTTTTAAAACAGCTGTACCATTTTTTCATAAATGGAGAAAAGAAGTCATTTCTATTTGTTGTACTAGATAAAAAATCAGTATTTAAAGTGATTCCCAAAGAGTAGGGAATAAATTCTATTCATGAATTACTCTGTGGACAGGGAATACTATCAGGCAGACAAACAGAAACTGTTTGTGTAGTCAACAGATGGATGCTATAACAGATGAATTAAAAGAGAGGCTATAATGAGAAATTATTATATACTATAAGGGAAGACATTACAAGTGTAAGAGATGTAGAAATTCCACCCTACTTTAGTGATAAGGAAACTAGTATTGTGAAGAATAGACAAATAATGAATGAAAATACACTGTACTAACCCACTACATATGGTAGATGTACTGATGGTGTGAAAATAATATTTACAGAGAGGATAATGAACATTGAATAGTGTTATGCTTGCCAGGAGCAAAAATAAAAGATTTCCCAGGTATTAATGAATTGAATTCAATCATGTGTATATTACGTTTGAAGAACTTGGCCAGATAACACTAACATGCATACCTTCGTTTTAGTAAGGTTTCTTACCCACCACTAGTACTAATAACAATTTTGAGTGACTAGTAAACACATGAATTGTTCATGTTTTATATTTACTAATTTACATTTCTTCATCTCATATTTATATTTTAACATACATAGATTTTGTTGACCCGATCAACCTTAAGAACAATGGTTAGATCGTTGGGGTGAACTTTGGCCTAGAGGTTGGTGCACTTCGAGTGTGTGGACGCATTTGCCATCTAGTGCATAACTGCAGTTCAGTTGCAGTCTGTGCATTCACAGTTTAACATGTGTGCCACTTGTTTTTGTATCTAACTTTACGACCTCTTGTTGAGGAAATGATCTGTAGGAAATGAGTCGGCTGAGTATAACACTCGTCCGTTTAGATTCTAAGGACAAGATAAATATGTTAATGAAATGTACAGATTATGTAGCACAAAGTTAATTTATGAGTAACGTAATGGCCAGAACACTTGAATGTTTTCAGAGGAGTGAATGTAGGCTTGGTTTCTCTCAACACATAACTTGGGATGTGTTGGTAAACTGAGTGACGTCGAGTACGAAGGATAAAATAGCTACGTCTTGTAGCGTATTAAAAGAGGTAATTTTTTGAATATGTTAAAAGGTTGTAGATTATATTTATTTAAACAAGTTTTTTTACCACATTTTTAATACATATATATATTTTTAGTAAAAAATCACAAGTGATAGTGTGTTTTTATATTGAAGCATGTAGTTATGTGCAAAGGACAATACGCTTGATTCACTATCAAATATTACTATGTATCTTTAAAGTTTTATACAATGGAGCAGTTGGATAATAGTGTTGAAAGTGTTTAGCATGTGACTTGGATATGAGTTAAAATTGAGTGCCTAGTTGTAACAATTTGTATTGTTTTGCTTATATTTGTATCTGATGAAATTGAGTAAAGTGAATGCGACGAAAAGTGGATTGTGAAGAGAACACTTAATAAATCAACAACTTTTATACTCGTTCATAGTAATTTACTGTGACTGGGAGCCTGCAAGCGCATTTCTGGGAGTTCTAGCTGTATTTTGCAATATTTGACAAACACTAGCCAGGATTTTTGCCAGGTCATAAATGCAACAGTTCACAGATAGCAACATTTGATGCATCTCTGAAGGTTGTTAATGCTAGGAGCATTAATAATAAAGAATCTTTATTAGAAAATTTGCTATGTTCCCAAAAGATTGATGTTGTTATAGTTTGTGAAACATGATTAAAGAACAATGACTGGAAACCAGTTTTGTCAGGGTATAAATGTTTTTACTGCAACAGACATTCTAACAAAAATCAGGTGGAGGTGTTATGATAAGGATTAAAGATAGCTATGAGACTTGTGATTATTACATGTTCAGTGATAACACTAATACTATAGACTGTGTAACTGTGACAGTAAAGACACCCTGGAACATATAACAATTGTTGGAGTGTACAGACCACCAAAGTCAAGTGCAGATGACCTAGAGGAATTCATACATTTCTTACATGAAACACAGGAGGGAAGAATAATATTAGCTGGGGACCCTATGTTTACCAGAAACAGACTGGAATAATATTGATTCAACAATATTAGTAAAGAAATTATTCACAGAGTATATTCAGGAACAACAAATGATTCATATTGTAAAAAAACCTACCAGGGGACAGAATATACTAGATATTGTTTGTGTTCCTTAAGAAATTACTGTAACTTCAAGTCAAGTTTTACCACCACTGACGTGCAGTGATCATGGGGTCATAAAAGTTAATTTGTTCCTAGGTACTTCTGCCAAACTGAAATATAAGCCAATGCACAGAAGGTTAATTACAGATTATAGGGAAGCAAAAAAGTTGCTATATAAAACTAACTGGAGTGAGGTTTTCAGTGGAAAAACGGCAGCTGGAATGTGGAAAGTTTTGAAAGAGAAATTGTTTGAGTGCAAAACGTAAAAAAAATGTTTAACATCAGGATCTAGGCACGTAACATCAGGGGGTATATTTCCATAAGAACAAGATACCTGATTAAGGTGACAAAAAATATAAGAAATGGAAGAGAGATCAAACTACGACTTTGAAAACTGAAATAAATGAGCTGAACAAACAGATTAAGCATAATGTTAGACAAGGTCAAGAAAATTTTGAAGAAAATGTATATAAAGATATTGAGCATAATAGAAAACCTTTTTATAGATACATAAGATGTGGAAGGAGTAAAAATACATAAATTGATAAACTGTGCAGATTCTAAAATTTATTCTCAAAATATTCTAATATTTATTCTTCAATGAAGAAATAATATATACCAACCTCAAAATAAACAAAAAAAAACCCATCAAAATAATTGGATGCTACTTCCAACCTGGCCAGAACATCCCTCCATTAGAAAACCTCCTCAGCTGGTCTACCCACCATCTCCCCCAAGAAACTATAATTTTACGTGATTTCAGTATTGACAGGCAATCCTGTTCAGGCAACCATCCAACCCATCATGTAAACCTTCATGGCTTCACCCAACTAGTCCAGTCGCCAACCAGGATAAATAAAAACTCCAGCAAGTACACTACCCTGGATTGGATACTAGTCAGTAAGTGCCCCCAGTCATATATAACAGATCACTCCCCAACATTACTACTCAAAAAATACCTATACCAAGATAAACCTGTCATCTACCGTCAAATACGTAAAAAACTAAACTTTAACCCACTCACATTCATCTCATCCCTCAAAGAATGTAACTGGCATCCTCTAAAGTACCTCAGCCTTGATGATGCAGTTGAATTTTTTAATACTACCTTCCTGAGCATCCTTAATTACCATGCCCCCATACGACTTTCCAGAAACAAAGTGCAACCATCCCCATGGCTACAGAAAACCACTAAATCAAACATGAAAAACAGGGATAAAGCCTGAGAGCACTGGTGCAAAACCAAACCCCCCTCAACTAGACAGAAATTCCTAGAACTACACAATAGAGTCAAAAAGCTAATAACACAGGAAAAATTCCACTACTACCAGTCTGCCCTAGACTCCTCCCAACACAGCCCCAAACAATTCTGGCCCTCTATAAACTCCATCCTCCACCCAGGTAAAGTCAGTACCCCTCCTCCTAACATCCCTCACTCCTCTGAAAATATTGCTACCTCATTCAACGCACACTTCACACAAACCATACTATCACTAGCTAAAAACAACCCCCTCCCCTCCAAGCCACACCTTCAACTAGTAATCTCCCCACTGCCTTCTCTTTTTCTCCTGTACCTACCTCCAACATAAAAAAACTCTTAACTAAACTTAAGCCCACCAAATTAGCAGCCATTAACCTCCCAAGTGAATACCTACAAATCGAAGCTGATGCTCAGGCCTACCCAGTATCCATCTTGATAACCGATCTCTGTCAGAAAGTTACGTTCCCACACTGTGGAAAGTATCACATATAATTCCCCTCCACAAAGGCGGCCCCTCCACAGAACTAACCAATTACTGCCCCATAGCTATTCTCTCTCCACTCTCCAAAATACTAGAGAGATGCATACACTCTCAGGTCTCATTCTACCTCCTTACTAACAACCTCCTTTCTAATACTCAGCATGGTTCCGACCAAACCATAGCACCACCACTGCCTTACTCTCCTTTACTAACACTATCCTTCAGCATAAAACAGTGGCTATCTCTCCTCTGCTACTTTCCTAGACCTATCTAAAGCATTTGACATAGTCCCACACAAACAACTCATCTCTGTCCTCAATAACCTATCCTTCTCTCAATCAGTCACCAACTGGTTTCAGAGTTACCTATCTGACCGCCAACAATCTGTTGTATGGCAGAATGACATATCTCCCCAACTACCTGTCTCCATAGGGGTTCCCCAAGGATCCATCCTCGGACCCCTACTCTTCTCTGTTTTCACCAATAATCTAGCCTCTGCCACCAAACATGGCACACTCATACAATATGCAGATGACTCAACCATCATCTGCTCAGCCCAGTCCCTTCCCAAACTGCAAAAAGTCACACAGGAAGCCTTTTCCTCTGTTGAAACTTGGTTATCCGATGCCCAATTAATACTCAACCCAAACAAAACTAAACTACTCATCTTCCAACCCACTAAACATACTCAAAACAACTCTCACTTTAACATCACAGCAAAAGACAACACCACTATATACCCAACTGAATGCACCAAATTGCTAGGAGTGGAAATAGACAATAAACTAAAATTTGACATTCGCATATCCATGACCATAAAAAAAGTCCACATAAAACTAGGAGCATTATACAGAAATAAGCGACTTCTCACCAAAGCAGCAAAGATTTCAATAGCAAATTCCCACCTTATCTCCACCCTACTTTATGCCTGTCCAATATATACCAACCTAAGGCAATGCGATCTAAACAAGCTAGAGACCTGCTACAACAAAATCGCCAAATTCGCCACAGGGGCATCCTACCGTAGTCACCACTGTCTCTCACTTGCTGAACTGGGCTGGCTTGAACTCCCTCACCTCCTTCAATGGTATCAGCTCTCACTTGCCCACAAACTAGTAAACTATCCACTAAAGTCCCACCCCTCCAGAATCTACTCCAACCCTATCGCACCACCAGACCACTAAGATCCAGCAACAAAAATCACTTGCAGATCACTAAAGCCAATAACTCTGCTGGTGAAGCACTATTCTCTTGCACAATAGCCAAATTATGGAACTCCCTCCCACCCACAATTACCTCCGTACCATCATGCACCCACTTCAAAACTTTACTAAAAGCGCACCTAAAAACATGCTGGCTATGCCCTTGCAACTCCCACTCTGATATCACCCACCCCATCCAACCACTACCTTTCTTTCCACCCCACTAACTACCTTGATTATAGCAAGCTGAGATGCTCATAAGCCTAGTACTTATTATACAGCAGGAACTTCTTATTGTAACATTTGTTAATGTCTGTTATTTACTTTGCAGATAAAGATTTTAGTTGTCTACTGATGTACTATGGTCTTCATCTGTAAATATGTTTTGTAATTAATTGCTATGTTAATCAAATTGTTAATCTCTATGTAATCCAATGTGACTACTATCTGTTTATTTTAACTGTGGAGCTTTTCTCCCCGGGCCTCCACTGAAAATGGACCTACGTCCAGTCGGACACTCCCAGTCAACAAATGTAAATAAATAAATAATAAATAAATACATTCTCAGACACAACAGATTATAGATATATTTACAAAATCTTATGCAAAACAGTTTGGCTCCACAAAAGGGGTGGTAAGTTGTCCTAGTGACATCCAGGTAACCCCAGAAACTGGAATTAAATTAAATTATATTGAAAAAGAACCATGCAAACTGGATCCAAACAAAGCACAGGGAGGAGACGGAATAAGTAACAATGATTTGAGAACACTTAAGCAAGAACTTACACTGCCATTACATCTATTATTCACTAGGTCATATAAATATGGGGAGATTCCTCAAGATTGGCGACATGCGCTTATTAAACCTGTCTTTAAGGGAAAGGGGAGTAGGACAAACCGAGAGTCATATAGACCCTTAAGTCTACTTTCATGTTGTGGAAAAATAATGGAGAAGGTAATACTGGATAAGTTATTGTCAGAACTGGATAAGTTGGGACTTAAAACCATATATCAACATGCACATGTTGAAAATTACTATCTATTACCACCTGTAGCATGATGTTCTATAACAATATAATAACAGCTATGAATGAAAAAATGTGCTGTGATGTGATTTATATAGATTTAACTTCAGCATTTGACAGGGTCATGCACAAAACACTGATCAATAAATTAGTACAACTAGGTATTGTACTGTTGATAAGATGGATAGCTGCATGGCTTACAAATAGGACATGGCAAGTATCACACACAAACTTGACATGTGAAATCCTTGGTTAGAGTCAAGGTGTCCCACAGGGCTCTGTACTAGGCCCTTACTTGTTTAGATTGTATCTTTCATCGGAGGTGTTCTACAGCCTATACGCTGATGACCTGAAATTGGGTAAACTGATTACAAGTGTTACAGATAACGCATGTCTGCAAAATAATTTGACTAAATTGACAATTTGGGCACAGGAGAATAATATGTTGATAAATACATCAAAAACTAAGCATATGAGATTTGGAGACATAAACTGAAAAGTGAATATTTAATACAGTGCACAGTGATTGAAACCATAGACTCATTTAAGGACCTGGGTATATGGGTAGATTCAGCTCTGAGTTTTTCTAATCATATCAACCAATTGGCTAATGATAGTAATAGAACTATAGGTTGTATAAAAAGATTTATAAAGTCTAGGAAATCAAACATAATTAAGTCATTGTTTGTTAGTTACATTAGACCCACACTTGAGTATGGAATAAGAATATGGAAAACCTATAGGAAAACAAGCACGAATAAACTGGAAAGAGTACAGCAGAAATATACTAAGGGCATCCATGGATGTGAAAATCTAAGTTATTATGAAAGACTAAAATATATGAACTTGTACAGTGTCTCTTACAGATATTTAAGAGGAGGTCTTATCAAGGTATATAAGGCATTTAGGGACAACTACCTCTGGGAATGTTTGGGGTTATCAAAAGGTACTAGAGAATCGTTAGATAACCTATCTAGAAGATTCTACAGGAATGAGAAGTGTACTAATTGGTTCTCTGACAGAGTAGCTGATTCATGGAACAGACACCAAATTACATTAAAGCAAGTCCTAGTCTAGATATTTTTAAGAACAGCCTGGGCATTTATTATGGGAACAAGTGTTTTGACATAATGGCAAGCTAGAAGGGCTTTAATGCCCGTGCTTGAAACATTTGGATGCATGTATGTAAAAGAACAATTATAAGAAACTGGAGTATTCTGGGTAGTGCTCCAGAGTTATTGGATATTGTTCCTGATCAAACAAGATTTTCTTATCACAACTGTATGAACTTAAAACAACTTTTATGTTGCAAAGACATAAAATGTGGAAACAACATTAAATCTATTACAAAACGGGGTACTTTCCCTTGTCATAATTGTAGCAGTTGCTCTTCTGTTAACAGTAATTGTAGTTTTATACATCCTGTAACTGGGAAATCTTATGTCTTTAAATGTTCTGCTATATGTAATACCCCTAATATAGTGTGTAGTAAGAATCTTTGTGTTCAACATCTTTGTATCCTGTATAAGGAAGGGTTAAAATGTGAAACTGCAATGCGTGCAAAGAAATAAGCTAAAATGAGTTGTTTTTTTTGTAAGGAATTTTCTGACCAGAAAGGAATGCACAGATGTTACCTTGGTCCAGGCACAGGCCTATCTTGGGACTGACCTCTGACCAAGGAGGAGTGCATAGATGTTACCTTGATGTAGGCACCAACTTATCTTGTGTCTGACTTTTTACCATCTAAGGCTCCAGTGAGTGAATTTATAGCCTTGACTGAAATTCCTTGTCTAGTAACCAGCTGCTGTGTATGTGTAGAAGAGGGTATAAAAACCCATGTAAAGTGTACTGAAATGTGACTGCTGACATACCAAGTACTTTGTGGCAGGTCTCCATGCATGTAAAATAAACTCTTTTTTGGCCTACCTTTACCTGCGTGATTCTTCCAGTATATGTTAAGAGTATTAAAATCTTTTGACATTTCTGGCGCCCAAGAATGTGGGGCCACCTCTTCACGGTACGAATCGCATAAGAGGGACTGAAAAAGCTGTACAGGAAGGGGAGAACGAATCTCGGGCTCCCTTGAACGGAAAGACCTCCGACGAAGAAGTCGTAAGTAGAGGCCAGTCACTCTTAGATTCGATCCGTGGGACGGTGACGAACGAGGGCAGAAGATCCACAGTAAGGTAAGCTTTTTTTTATTTGTAAAAGTTTTTTAAGGGACTAGTCATAAAGGAATTTCTTTTGTTTAAAATTTTACAAAAGACCGGTAGAGATCTCAGGAAAAGGAAACAGTTTTTCTTTTAAATAAGAAAAATGGGAATAGGAAGCAGTTGTTGTGTTAGTAAGGGCTGCTTAAATAAAGGGACTGAGGATGAGGAATATATGTTTAAATTACATCCGAAAAACTTGAAATATATGAAAAAATGGAAGAAAAATTATGGGTTTAGTAGTACCTTAAATAGATCAGAATGTCAAAATCTAGTGAGAGACCTGCGCAGGGATACGGGAGGTAAGGTTAAGAAACAAAAAAAGGTAGGATTTCCTCAAGCACAGAAATGGTTAGAAGAAGCTAATAAGAGATATAAGGAACAATTTTCAAATAAGGGAAGTAGCGGCTCGAGTGCAAAAGGTGCATTTTTTGTCCACAAAGAAGATGACGAAACATCCATTGTCTGTCGTAAACCAACAGCCCCACCCTTGTATCCTGACGTCACGGAAGACAGGGTTAGACCACCTCAGTATCAGGAAGGTGACACAGAGAATCAGGATAAAACTGTACCCCCCGTAGTACTGACAAAACAAGTAGGTAAAACCCTGGAACTCCGTAACCGTAATTTAGATACATCAGAATGGACACAAAAGGAAGCCAAAGTCAATTCGGCATCCACAGAGTATCCCCTCATAGAAGTTGCAAATCCGCAAGCAGGTACGTCCAGACAGGGTCCCACCATTTTAGTCTATCGACCCTGAACGTGGGAGGACATTCAAAAATCTGTAGAAGGAATACCACGCCCTAGGTTAGATATGACCAAGTTTTGTGACGATATCGCAGGCATGATAGAAAGTTATAAGATAAATGCCGTAGAAACGGAACAAGTAGTTCGACAAATTTTGGGTCCCGACTGGCACCTGGTCTTTGGGGACTGGAACCCTATAACCAGGGAAGATGATAGACCACTTGCCTACAATTCAGACTCATGCCAAAAGCAGGTTAAGGATTTACTAACCCGTATTATGGATAAATGGAAGCCTAGGGCAGACTGGACCTGTATCAATAGATGTGTACAAGCAGACAATGAAAACATAGACAACTATTTGTAGAGACTTACCCAGTGTTTTGATAACCATAGTGGAATAAACAAACCACCCGATCAAAAAAATGATTCACCTTATGAACAACAGTTAAAAAATGCCTTTTTAAAAGGATGTAGAACTGCAATCAGTAACTTCATTCACAAACATATGATAGATCATAGGATGGCACGTCTGCAACCCTTACTGGAGTATGCAAGACATGCAGAAAAATATTTAGAAGAAAGGAAAAGGAAACAAGCTCAAACCTTTACGGTGAGCGAAGATGGGACACTTATGCTACTGCAAGGTCCGAGTAACAGGGGTAGAGGAAGGGGCAGAGGCAGGGGCAGAGGAAGAGGGAATGTGGGACATTCCGAAGATTATGAAGGCAGACAGAAAAGAGGAGAATGTTTCAAATGTGGTAAAAATGGACATTTTACAAGGGATTGCCGGTCTTCTGAAAGAACTAAAACCACCCCGGATCACGAGTCAGCATGACTATATGATGGTGGTAGAGGTAAATCAGACCCGGACAAAAAGGCTGAGGGGCCAGACTCAATAAGGCAGAGTGAAAAGGAAGCTTTTGAGGATGTAAACTAAGAGGGTAAGGGAGAATGTGCAGGATGGGAGAATGAAATGACTGATTTTTCAGACGAAGGCGAATATCAGGTTGTTAATTTAACAGCGCTGGCTATAACTATGCAGTTAGAGGCACAACCAATAATCACACTTAAAGTAGAGGGAAAGGATGTAGAATTTTTGTGTGATTCAGGGGCCTCCAGGACCCTGCTAAAAAATTCTGCAGTGCCATCCGATGTAACTTCTGATGACTATGTATTAGTCAAGGCAGCAAATGGCCGCATTTATAAGGAACCACTATCTAAACCCTTATGGTTCACGGACCCTGAAACTAACCAAACTATCAGGTTTTGAGTCATTATCTCCAAAATTTGCCCTGTAAACTTATTAGGGAGAGATTTAATGCACGTGTTTGGCATAGCAGCTGTGCCGACGGCATCAGGGGTTCTAGCCAAATGAGTAGAAATTCAAGATGTTATGTTACAGGTGGGGCAGGGTGATTTACACTACTGGTACAGTAATGTTCTTGTTGAAACTGGACCACAAAATGTAGTAAATGAGCTAACTAATTTGGCCTTAAGCAAATATGGCACACAACCGCCAGTGGTAGCTAAGCAACTACACTGTACAATGTATTACAGAAAGTATGTAGGACCAGACGACAAATATGAAGAGCAATTCTTTAAACACAAGGTCACAAAAATCCTGTTACAAAATCTCTATTGGGATAAATCAGGAAACTCTGCAGTTACATGCAGTCTTACAAAAGATATGCAGTTACTTTTTCGCAATAATTCTATCGCCCATGTCTCTGTAACAAGGGAAGAACAAATGGCATGGTATCTGGTGGGGAGGAAAGTTACTGAATGGGCTAAAATGACGCCAAAACAATTGGCATGTAAAGGAGTTCAGGTACAAAGACTAAATTGGGTCACCCAGGCTAGACCAACAGTGCACCTCCGCGAAGACAGGCTAATGCCACCTGGGGGAGAGCCATTCTGACAATATCTCCTAACCCCGCAGGAAGAATTAAAGTTACAATCAGTGCCAGACTCCTTTTGGTCTCACGGGCAACATGACATTGGGCTAATAAAAACAGCAGGACAGGTTAAAATAACTCCAAAATCCGATTTTAGACCTCACAAGCGTCAGTATCCATTAAGTAAAAAGGTAGAAGAAGGCATTCTACCAGTGATCACAACTCTAGTACCAGCTGGGGTTTTAATTCCATGCACAGATTCACTGTGTAACACACCCTTGTTCCCAGTAAGGAAACCGGACGGGACCTGGAGAATGGTACAGGATCTGCAGGCTGTGAATGCTGCTGTGGTACCAAGGGCTCCTATGGTCCCAGACCCATCTGTTTTGTTAAATGATATCCTTCCCACAGATAAGTATTTTTCTGTCATTGATATCAATAACGCATTTTTGTCTATCCCTCTACAGGAAGATAGTAGGTTTTGGTTTGCCTTTACATTTATGAGCAAGCGGTACACATACACAAGACTACCGCAGGGATATTGTGAGAGCCCTACAATCTTTTCGCAAGAAATGTCGACCAACCTGGCATAGTTTCAACCGGAGCATGGCTGTCATCTGCTATTGTACGTGGACAACATCTTACTGGCTGCACCCACGGAGGCTGTCTGTGAGTCCAAAACTATTCGGTTGTTGCATTTTTTGGTGAAAGAGGGACATAAGGTAAACAAATCTAAATTACAATTTTGTAAAACTGAAGTACGATATCTAGGCTATACCATTTCAAATGCTGGTAGACAACTAGATAGCTGTAGAAAATAAGCTATTTTACAGGCACCAATGCCCAGTACGAAAAAAGAAATGATGTCATTTTTAGGAATAACAAATTTTTGTCGTAGTTGGATTCCCAACTTTGCAGAGGAAGTAAGTTCACTTTCGGAATTTATTTTTGCACTTCCCATTAGTCAAGGCAGCAAATGGCCGCATTTATAAGGAGCCACTATCTAAACCCTTATGGTTCACGGACCCTGAAACTAACCAAACTATCAGGTTTTGAGTCATTATCTCCAAAATTTGCCCTGTAAACTTATTAGGGAGAGATTTAATGCACGTGTTTGGCATAGCAGCTGTGCCGATGGCATCAGGGGTTCTAGCCAAACGAGTAGAAATTCAAGATGTTATGTTACAGGTGGGGCAGGTTGATTTACACTACTGGTACAGTAATGTTCTTGTTGAAACTGGACCACAAAATGTAGTAAATGAGCTAACTAATTTGGCCTTAAGCAAATATGGCACACAACCGCCAATGGTAGCTAAGCAACTACACTGTACAATGTATTACAGAAAGTATGTAGGACCAGACGACAAATATGAAGAGCAATTCTTTAAACACAAGGTCACAAAAATCCTGTTACAAAATCTCTATTGGGATAAATCAGGAAACTCTGCAGTTACATGCAGTCTTACAAAAGATATGCAGTTACTTTTTTAATAATTCTATAAGCCCATGTCTCTGTAACAAGGGAAAAACAAATGGCATGGTATCTGGTGGGGAGGAAAGTTACTGAATGGGCTAAAATGACGCCAAAACAATTGGCATGTAAAGGAGTTCAGGTACAAAGACTAAATTGGGTCACCCAGGCTAGACCAACAGTGCACCTCCGCGAAGACAGGCTAATGCCACCTGGGGGAGAGCCATTCTGACAATATCTCCTAACCCCGCAGGAAGAATTAAAGTTACAATCAGTGCCAGACTCCTTTTGGTCTCACGGGCAACATGACATTGGGCTAATAAAAACAGCAGGACAGGTTAAAATAACTCCAAAATCCGATTTTAGACCTCACTGGCGTCAGTATCCATTAAGTAAAAAGGTAGAAGAAGGCATTCTACCAGTGATCACAACTCTAGTACCAGCTGGGGTTTTAATTCCATGCACAGATTCACTGTGTAACACACCCTTGTTCCCAGTAAGGAAACCGGACGGGACCTGGAGAATGGTACAGGATCTGCAGGCTGTGAATGCTGCTGTGGTACCAAGGGCTCCTATGGTCCCAGACCCATCTGTTTTGTTAAATGATATCCTTCCCACAGATAAGTATTTTTCTGTCATTGATATCAATAACGCATTTTTGTCTATCCCTCTACAGGAAGATAGTAGGTTTTGGTTTGCCTTTACATTTATGAGCAAGCGGTACACATACACAAGACTACCGCAGGGATATTGTGAGAGCCCTACAATCTTTTTGCAAGAAATGTCGACCAACCTGGCATAGTTTCAAGCAGACATGGCTGTCATCTGCTATTGTACGTGGACGACATCTTACTGGCTGCACCCACGGAGGCTGTCTGTGAGTCCAAAACTATTCGGTTGTTGCATTTTTTGGTGAAAGAGGGACATAAGGTAAACAAATCTAAATTACAATTTTGTAAAACTGAAGTACGATATCTAGGCTATACCATTTCAAATGCTGGTAGACAACTAGATAGCTGTAGAAAATAAGCTATTTTACAGGCACCAATGCCCAGTACGAAAAAAGAAATGATGTCATTTTTAGGAATAACAAATTTTTGTCGTAGTTGGATTCCCAACTTTGCAGAGGAAGTAAGTTCACTTTCGGAATTTATTTTTGCACTTCCCATGGCAGCACATGATGCTCTGCAATGGACAGATAAGGCAATACAGGCATTTACTAGGGTAAAGCAACTGATAGCAGGATCTGCAACACTTAGCTTCCCTGACTATACAAAACCTTTTGTTCAGACAGTAGATTGTAAGCAGGGCTTTATGACATCAGTTCTATTGCAAACTTATGGGGATAAGTTGAGACCATTAGCTTTTTATTCCAGTAAACTGGACACAGTGGCACGATCATTGCCACACTGTGTACAAGCAGTAGTCGCAGCTGCACTGGCCGTGCAGGCGTCTGCAACCCTAGTTTTGTTTCATGACCTTACCTTACGAGTACCGCATTCTGTCGCGGTAATACTTCTACAGGATAAAGTTACCTTTCTCTCTCCTAGCAGACATTTGTCCTGCATGACAACGTTACTATCACAACCACACATGACCATTGAGCAATGCACCACTCTTAATCCAGCCACGCTGTTACCTACAGCTGACGATGGTACCCCACACGTGTGTTTAGATTTGGTACACTCTAATGTCTTACCAAGACCAGACCTTAAGGACCAACCTTTGGCAAATTCAGATTGGACCCTGTTTGTAGATGGGTCAGCACGTAAGAATGAGGCAGGTATTACACAAGTGGGTTATGCAGTCACAACTGAGACTAAGGTACTAGAGCAAATCCTCTCCCCAGGAACCTGTCCACACAGGCGGCTGAATTGATTGCTTTGACCAGAGCATGCACCATTTCCAAGGATAAGGCAGTTACTATCTACACAGATAGTCAGTATGCTTTTTCTACGGTCCATGTCTTTGCACAACAATGGAAAAATAGGGGAATGGTTACGGCCTCAGGAAAGGAAATAACCCACAAGAATTTAATCCTTAGCCTCTTACAAGCTGTCCAACTGCCACAGGGATTGGCCATCTGCAAGTGCGCAGCACATATAAATGCCAAGGATCCAGTATCACTTGGAAATGCACTAGCTGACAAAACTGCAAAAAGTGTAGCCTTAATCTCTACTTTTGCACTCGAGACCACACAGAAGGAACTTCATCCTACAGATAAATTTGATCTACAAACTTTACAGGTAATGCAGGAATTTAGTACAGTTCAGGAAAAACAGCGATGAGTTAAATATGGGGCTATTCAAAAGCAGGGAGTTTTTGTAGGTCCAAATGATAAGTATGTCTTGCCAACAAACCTTTTTAGGTATGCCTCATTAGTGACGCATGGCCCATCTCATCTGGGCCCTGCTGCTATGGTTCAGATAATCCAGCAAATTTTCTGGACCAAGGTCTTTATAGCGTATGCTAAACAATTTTATTTATCGTGCCTGCTTTGTGCACGATACCATGGTGGTGGGGTGCGGATCACCCCAGCAGCTTTTCCGCTGCCTCCGTATCCATTTCACACAATCTGTATGGATTTTATTAAACTAACTCCTGTTCAACAGAAGCGATTTGTGTTAGTCATTATTGATGCATTTACAAAATGGGTAGAAGCTTTTCTGGTAGCACACCCAGATGCACTGTCGGTAGCCAAGGCCCTTACAAATAACATTATCCCTCATTTTGGGCTACCTACACGCATCTATTCTGATAATGGTACACATTTCGTAAACCAAGTTATTCAAAAGCTGGCTGCCATTTTTCAAATTGAGTTAAAACACCATTGTGCCTACCACCCACAGTCAGCAGGGTTGGTTGAACGCCATAATGGCATTCTCAAAGGCAAGTTACATAAACTCATGGCCGAGACACATCAGTCTTGGATAAACTGCTTACCTCTGGCACTCCTGTCAATGCGTACCACTCCCACTTCAAAAGGGGTCACACCATTTGAACTACTATATGGTAGACCTTATTATGTCCCGCAGTGGCAAGGTCTTTTGCCTGCGGAACATGAGGGGGGTGAAGTGATAGCAGATTACATGAGGAAAATGCTGACAAAAACTAACACTTCTCTAACGAATGATTATTTTTCAGATCAGAAGAACAACAGGATCCTGGAAGTGAAAGCGGGGGAGTGGGTGTGGATTAAAATTGTCAAGAGGAAAACGTGGGCCTCACCGAAGTGGGAAGGTCCATACCAGGTTTTGATTTCGACACCCACAGCAGTCCGAATAAAGGAGCGACCATCGTGGATCCACCTGACACATTGCAAAATTGTTAAACAGTTTGAGCTAGAAAAAAACCTGAGTTCCCCTGAGGAACACTGAGTAGTAGTTCTGTCTGTGTGAATTTTTTGACTATTGTAGCAATGCAGAAAAATACTGGAAGGGAGCAGCCCTTCCCACAAAGGCATTGCAAAATAATTTTGTTACTAGAAAGTGTAAGTGTTGTTTTTCTGTTTTGGCCATTTTTATTTTCAAACGAAACTAGCCAAATGAAGAGAGACGAAAATACAGCTTGGCATCCACCCTTTAATACGTACCAAGCTATTAAATATGCATATGCTTTGTCTTTTAATGTTTCAAATTGTTGGATATGCACAGCTATCCCTACTGTACATGGTGGTCTGATGTTAGGTACAGTCCCTTTGGGGGCAAATGATACATGGACTAATTTACTGTTTGAAACTTCAAACGTAGCCTTAAAGGACAAAATAGCACTACCCCTCATGGGTCACCAGAATGGAACCGTATGTTTCCAAAGATCTGAAAAAAATTAAGGTTGGATGGAGTCAATGTAATGTAACCATAATTCATAACTGTACAATAGATGGACACTGTGCAATGAGTTTCAAGCCCATAAAAGTGCTTATTAATAGTTCAGGGCTTATTAATGACACACGATTCTTTGAAAAAATGTTATCTGTGTATGATCTGTTGTTTAAAGGGCTGCAAGATAAAGGAAATCATTCTGTTCCAGTCAATATTACACTTAAAGTAAATGATTGTTATTTTATCTGTGGTAGAAAGGCATACAAATGGTTACCAAGGAATTTGTCAGGCAGTTGTTTTTTTGGGCTATTTAGCACCAGTTATAAGACATACATTTTCTCTTCCCCAAGGTAAAATACGAAATGTATGTGCTGTCAATAAACCTGTTAATCCTGTAGGTAATGTTGATGCATCCTGGATCTATCACCTCGATTTGGCCCATAGTAGCAGCAAGGGGATGTCACACATGGACTTGGGCGATGATATTATTTCTTGGGCTGGTATTCTTCCAGCTTATGGGACAGTAAAATCTATTTGGGAGCTCAGAAAACTGTCAAAACTGTTAGAAACTCTGAGCAATGCAACTTTTTCTGCGCTAGAATTGGTGACGGATGAGTTAACTGCAATGAGGACTGTAGTGTTGCAGAATCGTATGGCGCTCGATTTCACCCTAGCGGTGAAAGGAGGTACTTGCGCTCTTATCCAGGAGGAGTGCTGTTCTTTTATTCCTGACAATGAGCATGATATAGACAGTCATTTGGAGATCTTACAACAAGTTTCTGAACTTACAAAACCAGGACAGAACCCATTGACTGACTTTTTCCAAAATTGGTTTGGAAATTGGGGAACAGTACTTATGAATGTCTTAATTGGTATATGTGTAGGTGCTATTATATTCCTACTGTTGGGTTGTTGCTGCATTCCTTGCATCCGAATGATAATATCAAATGTATTGTCTGCCAATGCAACTAAAGCTTATTATTCTGAATATACAGAAAATGAATCATGCGAACAACTGTATGAATAAAAAGTATTACTGGTGATACAAAGTGTTGTTAGGGGGGAAATGTAGTAAAATTCTTTGTGTTCAACATCTTTGTATCCTGTATAAGGAAGGGTTAAAATGTGAAACTGCATTGTGTGCAAAGAAATAAGCTAAAATGAGTTGTTTTTCTTGTAAGGAATTTGCTGACCAGAAAGGAATGCACAGATGTTACCTTGGTCCAGGCACAGGCCTATCTTGGGACTGACCTCTGACCAAGGAGGAGTGCATAGATGTAACCTTGATGTAGGCACCAACTTATCTTGTGTCTGACTTTTGACCATCTAACGCTCCAGTGAGTGAATTTATAGCCTTGACTGAAATTCCTTGTCTAGTAACCAGCTGCTGTGTATGTGTAGAAGAGGGTAAAAAAAACCCATGTAAAGTGTACAGAAATTAGACTGCTGACATACCAAGTACTTTGTGGCAGGTCTCCATGCATGTAAAATAAACTCTTTTTTGGCCTACCTTTAGCTGCGTGATTTTTCCAGTATATGTTAAGAGTATTAAAATCTTTTGACATTTCTGGCGCCCAAGAACGTGGGGCCACCTCTTCACGGTACAAATCCCATAAGAGGGACTGAAAAACCTGTACAGGAAGGGGAGAACAAATCTCGGGCTCCCTTGAACGGAAAGACCTCCGACGAAGAAGTCGTAAGTAGAGGCCAGTCACTCTTAGATTCGATCCGTGGGACGGTGACAAACGAGGGCGGAAGATCCGCAGTAAGGTAAGCTTTTTTTTATTTGTAAAAGTTTTTTTAAGGGACTAGTCATAAAGGAATTTCTTTTGTTTAAAATTTTACAAAAGACCGGTAGAGATCTCAGGAAAAGGAAACAGTTTTTCTTTTAAATAAGAAAAATGGGAATAGGAAGCAGTTGTTGTGTTAGTAAAGGCTGCTTAAATAAAAGGACTGAGGATGAGGAATATATGTTTAAATTACATCCGAAAAACTTGAAACATATGAAAAAATGGAAGAAAAATTATGGGTTTAGTGGTACCTTAAATAGATCAGAATGTCAAAATCTAGTGAGAGACCTGCGCAGGGATACGGGAAGTAAGGTTAAGAAACAAAAAAAGGTAGGATTTCCTCAAGCACAGAAATGGTTAGAAGAAGCTAATAAGAGATATAAGGAACAATTTTCAAATAAGGGAAGTAGTGGCTCGAGTGCAAAAGGTGCATTTTTTGTCCACAAAGAAGATGACGAAACATCCATTGTCTGTTGTAAACCAACAGCCCTACCCTTGTATCCTGACATCACAGAAGACAGGGTTAGTCCACCGCAGTATCAGGAAGATGACACAGAGAATCGGGATAAAACTGTACCCCCCGTAGTACTGACAAAACAAGTAGGTATAACCCTGGAACTCCGGAACCGTAATATAGATACATCAGAAAGGACACAAAAGGAAGCCAAAGTCAATTCGGCGTCCACAGAGTATCCCCTCATAGAAGTTGCAAATCCGCAAGCAGGTACGTCCGGACAGGGTCCCACCATTTTAGTCTATCGACCCTGGATGTGGGAGGACATTCGAAAAGCTGTAGAAGGAATACCACACCCTAGGTTAGATATGACCAAGTTTTGTGACGATATCGCAGGCATGATAGAAAGTTATAAGCTAAATGCCGTAGAAACGGAACAAGTAGTTCGACAAATTTTGGGTCCCGACTAGCACCTGGTCTGTGGGGACTGGAACCCCATAACCAGGGAAGATGATAGACCACTTGCCTACAATTCAGACTCATGCCAAAAGCAGGTTAAGGATTTACTAACCCGTATTATGGATAAATGGAAGCCTAGGGCAGACTGTACCTGTATCAATAGATGTGTACAAGCAGACGATGAAAACATAGACAACTATTTGTAGAGACTTACCCAGTGTTTTGATAACCATAGTGGAATAAACAAACCACCCGATCAAAAAAATGATTCACCTTATGAACAACAGTTAAAAAATGCCTTTTTAAAAGGATGTAGAACTGCAATCAGTAACTTCATTCACAAACATATGATAGACCATAGGACGGCACGTCTGCAACCCTTACTGGAGTATGCAAGACATGCAGAAAAATATTTAGAAGAAAGGAAAAGGAAACAAGCTCAAACCTTTACGGTGAGTGAAGATGGGACACTTATGCTACTGCAAGGTCCGACTAACAGGGGTAGAGGAAGGGGCAGAGGCAGGGGCAGAGGAAGAGGAATGTGGGACATTCGAAGATTATGAAGGCAGACAGAAAAGGAGAATGTTTCAAATGTGGTAAAAAGGGACATTTTACGAGGGATTGACGGTCTTCTGAAAGAACTAAAACCACCCCGGATCACGAGTCAGCATGACTATATGATGGTGGTAGAGGTAAATCAGACCCGGACAAAAAGGCTGAGGGGCCAGACTCAATAAGGCAGAGTGAAAAGGAAGCTTTTGAGGGCGTAACGAAGAGGTAAGGAGAATGTGCAGGATGGGAGAATGAAATGACTGATTTTTCAGACAAAGGCGAATATCAGGTTGTTAATTTAACAGCGCTGGCTGTAACTATGCAGTTAGAGGCACAACCAATAATCACACTTCAAGTAGAGGAAGGATGTAGAATTTTGTGTGATTCAGGGGCCTCCAGGACCCTGCTAAAAAATTCTGCAGTGCCATCCGATGTAACTTCTGATGACTATGTATTAGTCAAGGCAGCAAATGGCCGCATTTATAAGGAACCACTATCTAAACCCTTATGGTTCACGGACCCTGAAACTAACCAAACTATCAGGTTTCGAGTCATTATCTCCAAAATTTGCCCTGTAAACTTATTAGGGAGAGATTTAATGCACGTGTTTGGCATAGCAGCTGTGCCGGCGGCATCAGGGTTCTAGCCAAATGAGTAGAAATTCAAGATGTTATGTTACAGGTGGGGCAGGGTGATTTACACTACTGGTACAGTAATGATCTTGTTGAAACTGGACCACAAAATGTAGTAAATGAGCTAACTAATTTGGCCTTAAGCAAATATGGCACACAACCGCCAGTGGTAGCTAAGCAACTACACTGTACAATGTATTACAGAAAGTATGTAGGACCAGACAACAAATATGAAGAGCAATTCTTTAAACACAAGGTCACAAAAATCCTGTTACAAAATCTCTATTGGGATAAATCAGGAAACTCTGCAGTTACATGCAGTCTTACAAAAGATATGCAGTTACTTTTTTGCAATAATTCTATCGCCCATGTCCCTGTAACAAGGGAAGAACAAATGGCATGGCATCTGGTGGGGAGGAAAGTTACTGAATGGGCTAAAATGACGTCAGAACAATTGGCATGTAAAGGAGTTCAGGTACAAAGACTAAATTGGGTCACCCAGGCTAGACCAACAGTGCACCTCCGCGAAGACAGGCTAACGCCACCTGGGGGAGGGCCATTCTGACTATATCTCCTAACCCCACAGGAAAAATTAAAGTTACAATCAGTGCCAGACTCCTTATGGTCCCACGGACAACATGACATTGGGCTAATAAAAACAGCAGGACAGGTTAAAATAACTCCAAAATCCGATTTTAGACCTCACAAGCGTCAGTATCCATTAAGTAAAAAGGCAGAAGAAGGCATTCTACCAGTGATCACGGCTCTGCTACGAGCTTGGGTTTTAATTCCATGCACAGATTCATCGTGTAACACACCCTTGTTCCCAGTAAGGAAACCGGACGGGACCTGGAGAATGGTACAGGATCTGCAGGCTGTGAATGCTGCTGTGGTACCAAGGGCTCCTATGGTCCCAGACCCATCTGTTTTGTTAAATGATATCCTTCCCACAGATAAGTACTTTTCTGTCATTGATATCAGTAATGCATTTTTTTCTATCCCTCTACAGGAAGATAGTAGGTTTTGGTTTGCCTTTACGTTTATGAGCAAGTGGTACACATACACAAGACTACCGCAGGGATATTGTGAGAGCCCTACAATCTTTTCACAAGAAATGTCGACCAACCTGGCACAGTTTCAACCAGAGAATGGCTGTCATCTACTATTGTACGTGGACGACATCTTACTGGCTGCACCCACGGAGGCTGTCTGTGAGTCCGAAACTATTCGGTTGTTGCATTTTTTGGTGAAAGAGGGACATAAGGTAAACAAATCTAAATTACAATTTTGTAAAACTGAAGTACGATATCTAGGCTATACCATTTCAAATGCTGGTAGACAACTAGCTGTAGAAAAGAAGCTATTTTACAGGCACCAATGCCCAGTACGAAAAAAGAAATGATGTCATTTTTAGGAGTAACAAATTTTTGTCGTAGTTGGATTCCCAACTTTGCAGAGGAAGTAAGTTCACTTTCAGAACTTATTTTTGCACTTCCCATGGCAGCACATGACGCGCTGCTATGGACGGATAAGGCAATACAGGCATTTACTAGGGTAAAGCAACTGATAGCAGGCTCTGCAACACTTAGCTTCCCTGACTATACAAAACCTTTTGTTCAGACAGTAGATTGTAAGCAGGCCTTTATGACATCGGTTCTATTGCAAACTTATGGGGATAAGTTGAGACCATTAGCTTTTTATTCCAGTAAACTGGACACAGCGGCACGATCATTGCCACACTGTGTACAAGCAGTAGTTGCAGCTGCACTGGCCGTGCAGGCGTCTGCAACCCTAGTTTTGTTTCATGACCTTACCTTACGAGTACCGCACTCTGTCGCGGTAATACTTCTACAGGATAAAGTTACCTTTCTCTCTCCTAGCAGACATTTGTCCTGCATGACAACATTACTATCACAACCACACATGACCATTGAGCGATGCACCACTCTTAATCCAGCCACGCTGTTACCTACAGCTGACGATGGTACCCCTCACGTGTGTTTAGATTTGATACACTCTAATGACTTACCAAGACCAGACCTTAAGGACCAACCTTTGGCAAATTCAGATTGGACCCTGTTTGTAGATGGGTCAGCACGTAAGAATGAGGCAGGTTTTACACAAGTGGGTTATGCAGTCACAACTGAGACTAAGGTACTAGAGGTAAAACCTCTCCCCAGGAACCTGTCCGCACAGGCGGCTGAATTGATTGCTTTGACCAGAGCATGCGCCACTTCCAAGGATAAGGCAGTTACTATCTACACAGATAGTCAGTATGCTTTTTCTACGGTCCATGTCTTTGCACAGCAATGCAAAAATAGGGGAATGGTTACGGCCTCAGGAAAGGAAATAACCCACAAGGATTTAATCCTTAGCCTCTTACAAGCTGTCCAACTGCCACGGGGATTGGCCATCTGTAAGTGCGCAGCACACACAAATGCCAAGGATCCAGTATCACTTGGAAATGCACTAGCTGACAAAACTGCAAAAAGTGTAGCCTTAACCTCTACTTTTGCACTCGAGACAACACAGAAGGAACTTCATCCTACAGATAAATTTGATCTACAAACTTTACAGGTAATGCAGGAACTTAGTACAATTCAGGAAAAACAGTGATGGGTTAAATCATCTATTCAAAAGCAAGGAGTTTTTGTAGGTCCAAATGATAAGTATGTCTTGCCAACAAACCTTTTTAGGTATGCCTCATTAGTGACGCATGGCCCATCTCATCTGGGCCCTGCTGCTATGGTTCAGATAATCCAGCAAATTTTCTGGACCAAGGGCTTTATAGCGTATGCTAAATGATTTTGTTTATCGTGCCTGCTTTGTGCACGATACCATGGTGGTGGGGTGCGGATCACCCCAACAGCTTTTCCACTGCCTCCGTATCCATTTCACACAATCTGTATGGATTAGTGTTAGTCATTATTGATGCATTTACAAAATGGGTAGAAGCTTTTCCGGTAGCACACCCAGATGCACTGTCGGTAGCCAAGGCCCTTACAAATAACATTATCCCTCATTTTGGGCTACCTACATGCATCTATTCTAATAATGGTACACATTTCGTAAACCTAGTTATTTAAAAGCTGGCTGCCATTTTTCAAATTGAGTTAAAACACCATTGTGCCTACCACCCACAGTCAGCAGGGTTGGTTGAACGCCATAATGGCATTCTCAAAGGCAAGTTACATAAACTCATGGCCGAGACACATCAGTCTTGGATAAACTGCTTACCTCTGGCACTCCTGTCAATCCATACCACTCCCACTTCAAAAGGGGTCACACCATTTGAACTACTATATGGGAGACCTTATTACATCCCGCAGTGGCAAGGTCTTTTGCCTGCGGAACATGAGGGGGGTGAAGAGATAGCAGATTACATGAGGAAAATGCTGACAAAAACTAACACTTCTCTAACAAATGATTATTTTTCAGATCAGAAGAACAACAGGATCCTGGAAGTGAAAGCAGGGGAGTGGGTGTGGATTAAAATTGTCAAGAGGAAAACGTGGGCCTCACCGAAGTGGGAAGGTCCATACCAGGTTTTGATTTCGACACCCACAGCAGTCCGAACAAAGGAGCGACCATCGTGGATCCACCTGACACATTGCAAAATTGTTAAACAGTTTGAGCTAGAAAAAAACCTGAGTTCCCCTGAGGAACACTGAGTAGTAGTTCTGTCTGTGTGAATTTTTTGACTATTGTAGCAATGCAAAAAAATACCGGAAGGGAGCTGCCCTTCCCACAAAGGCATTGCAAAATAATTTTGTTACTAGTAAGTGTGAGTGTTGTTTTTCTGTTTTGGCCATTTTTATTTTCAAACGAAAGTAGCCAAGTGAAGAGAGATGAAAATACAGCTTGGCATCCACCCTTTAATATGTACCAAGCTATTAAATATGCATATGCTTTGTCTTTTAATGTTT
>NC_056743.1:359762661-359885161 GCF_019279795.1 Protopterus annectens | reverse complement strand
CCTGCAGTTTTTGTTAAACTGACTTTGCATTGGGTTTTGCAGGATATTAAAGTTTGTGGATGCACACTGGGCTTTGGGAAGTGAAGACACTATGATACTTGAAGACTTTTATGGCCCAAAATATGATGTACCCCTATTATATAGCAGAATTTCTTTTAGAACTAGTTACATTTAATCCATAGGAATTTTTTTAATAACTAGTTAAAACTAACCCATGTAAAGCCCTGGTGCTGACTGGAGGTGATTTTAATGTTATCCAGACAAGGAGCTGAAAGGTATTTGAGGTCTCAGAAACTATTGTTAGATAGGATGGATATTTGGTAACTTTTGGTTGTCTGGAGACTATTGTATCCTTCTGACCCTGGCTACACCTTTAGTTCTCTATCCAATGACTCAAATATTTACATTGACTACTTTTTTCAGTTACCACAATAATGAGACCCAAGTCTAGATACAGACAATCTCCTTTGCCTGATCATGAGGCTACCAAACTTATTTTCATCTGGGGACCACTGTGACCCAAACTTGTAAATTACTGAGAATAGACTCATTCATTTTGGAAGGTCTCAGCTCCCTGGGAATTATTAAGCACGAAGATGACTTATTTATGTCTTGGAATTCTTTGGATTCAGTGTTTCTATATGTGCATCAAGCATACTTGTTCAGCAGAGCAAACATAAATGCTGGGTAAACTTGACTGTCAAATATGTGCTTTGAAGGATCAAGTCAAAGTCTAATATTCTAATATAAGTAAATCCCATTTCAAAGACAAATCCATATAAAAGGGTGAAAAGATGTCTAAGCAATGCTGATTGTAAAAGCACTGTGATGTGGACTTATGTACAGCGAGACACATCTGTTAATTATTTGCACTTCTCTTCTTTCCTTGCTAGGCACTTAGTCTCAAGTCATTTGTCATTCTATTAAATGTAGTTATGATGTGGTGGATGTCTCTTCTAGGGCTGTTGTTTTTGGTTCAGTTATGAGGAGGTATTCTTGGCTTAGGCTTCAACCTTTACCTGATGATATTAAAGCTAAGTTGATGGGTGCTCCTCTGGATTCTAAACTTTTGTTTGGGGAAGCTGCTGCTGGTGTGTTTAACTCCTTTAACTCCTTTCAGGATAAGGGTGAGCCATTATGGGAACTTAAACATGTTTGTTTCTCCTGTGCTTAAATTTCAGAGAAACTACCCTGCTAAGGTTGCCTTTGTTTTTAGGCTGTCCTGTCCTTCTACTAAAGGTAAGAAGCATGGCAAAAAGGACTCCTCCTGCTAAGGCTATTCAGTTTTTGGGGACTCTGAAACCTTCCTTTCTGGACAAAGCAGGTGTTGTGTTATGATAGTTATCCATCCTTTCCAGCCACATTCCTCTTACTCTTCACCTTTCTCTTTCTTTTGATCTCTCAGGTTTCTTGAGTTCTGTCGATCATTCATCACGTGTACTTCATGATGTGGAAATTGCTTCCTTCTTTTGTGGGCATTTCTTAGCCTCCTCGGGAACATCTTCACTTTTTACCAGAGGTTCTTCAAGATCTCTTGTCACTCGTGCCTGTGTCCCAAAGGTGGAAAGGGTTCTACTCCTGACTGTTTCTAGTTCCGAGAAAAGAGGGTGCTTGGAGAACTATTCTAAACCTCTCTTATCTAAACCCTTTTCTAAAGGTACCTTCCTTTCGGATGTTGTCCCTTTAGATTCTGGTTCATCTCTTGCTCCCTCAGGCCTATTCTGAGTCATCCTTTTTTCAGGAAGTCTTTGCATTTCTCTGTTACTTCCTGGTATTTTCAGTTCTCTGCTTTGCCCTTTGGCCTTTCCACTCCTCCAAGGGTGTTCAAATGCCTTTCTCATGTGATTGCCTTTTGCAGATATCAAGGGACACAAATATTTATGTACTTGGACCACCTGCTTATTCAGGCATCTTCTCCAAAGATCCTTTTGCAAAATCTTCATTTTGCTGTATTCCTTCTTCAAAGCCTGGGGCTCACTGTAAATTTCAAAAAGTCTTCTCTGACTCCGTCTCAGCATCATGTTTTTCTGGGGTGCAGGATTCAAACGGTGCTAAAGTTTTCATCCCTGCCCCTTCCAAAGGCCTTAACTCTCATTTCTATTCTTCTTCCTCTGGCTTCAATTACCACCAACTAATTTGAGAGTTATGGGTTTCAGTGCTCCCACTGGCCAAACTTCATTTGAGAAAGTTTCAGTGTTGTCTGAATTCAGTGTGGCTTCAACATGCTCATCCTCTAGAATTTATAATTCTTCCTTGCCTCAGACAGGAACTTTTCTGGTGGATTCAGCAGTTGTCTCTGAATCCAGGGATCCCTTTTCATCCCCGTCTTCCCTCTCAGGAATTGTTCACAGACACTTCAGACATGTGGTGGGGGGCTACTTTTGACTCCCTAAAGGTACATGGGGTGTAGTCACCTCATCAGCAGAAGGAGCACATCAGTGTCAAAGAGATGAGAACCCTTCTGCTGGATCTTCAGGCGTTTTAGTCTCTCTCCTCTCAAGGGCATCTCAAGGTGTTCCCAGACAATACCACATAATTTTGTATATCAACAAACAGGGGGACATGAGATCTTATCTTCTTTGCTGGTTGGCACTTCTGGTATGGGATCTTGCTGTCAAGTATCAAGTGACTCTTCAGGCAGTTTATATCCCTTCCAGTAAGATCATTGTGGCAGACACTCTGAGCAGGTCCTTAACTCAGTCCCATGAGTGGATGCTTCGCAGGGATGTGTTTCTGGACATTATCCACCAGTGGGGTACTCCTCAAGTGGATCTTTTTGCCTCCCCTCTGAACAGACAACTTCCTCTGTTTTGTGACACAGGTCCTCTGGTGTAAAAGGTGGATGCCCTCTCATTCTCTTGGAAGGGGATGTTTGTTTATGCATCCCTCCCCTTCCTCTCATTCCGAAAGTCCTGTTCAAAATCCAAGAGGAAGCTCCCAAAATCTTGTTGGTGACTCCCTTTTGGCTGCAACAGCAACTCTTCTTCTGCATCTACCCAGGGGCAATCATCACAAGTTACCCCACAGGGTGGATCTACTCACACAAGCCAAGGGATCTGTCATCCATCCCCACCTGTCCATGCTTCAACTGACACTGTGGGTGATAGGATTTTGATTCCTCAAAGACACCCTTTTTTGTGAGGATGTGCTGCAAGTCCTGCAGTAGGCCAGGAAACCTACAACTTGGAAATCCTACTTATCCAAATGGAAGAGGTTTTCTTTTTGGTGTCTGTCTCGTAAACTGGACCCACTTACTGTGGATGCTCCTTTGGTTCTCTCTTTTTTGTGTGAGTTGCTTAATGTTTTCTTTGGCCTATTCTTCTTTTAAGGCCCACTTTTATCATTCATCTCTGCTTGTCTGCCTTTTTCTCCTCCTTTAGCTGCTAGATTTGAGGTGAGAACATTTCTTAATGGTGTCCTTATTAGACCTCCCAGGAAGCCTGTTCCTCCTCCCTGGGATATTAATTTTGTTTTGGAGAAGTTGACTCAGGCTCCTTTTGAGTCTGCTGCTTCAGCTTCCTTGCAACATTTTCTTTGGAAGACTGTTCTTTGGTTAGCTTTTACTTCTGCCAGACAGGTGTCTGAGTTGCGAGCCCTTATGGTTTGTCCTCCTAGAAGGTATTTCTTGCCGAGAGACTTGAGACGTTCTTGTTAATAAAGTGCAAGCTGGTGAATTTTATATTTTTTTACTGGCCTTTTTGTTGTATTTTCGTCCTTATGGTTTGTCCTCCTTTTAGCATTTTTCATGAGGACAGACTGTCCTTGTGCTGAACTAACCCTTCTTTTATGCCAAAGGTGGTTAATGAGCTATCACTTAATCAGTCTATTAATCTGTCTACTTTTTCCCCTCTCCCCAAACTGACAGTGAGAGCGTGCTGCATACTTTGGACATGCATAGGCAACTTACAGTTTATTTGGATATGACCAAGTCTATCAGAAAATCTGATCAGTTATTTGTTTCTTTTCATTCTGGATCTCTTGGGCTTGCTGTATCTAAGTAATTTTTTCTTCTTGGATTTCTAAGGCTATTTACTTTTGTTATACTTTTTATGGCAAGAGCCTTCCTTTTCCAATTGAGGCTCATTCTGCTAGTGCTGTGGCTTCTTCTGGTGCTTTTTTCAAAGACTTTGATACTTATTCTATTCTTGAAGCAGCTACCTGGACTTTTGTCCATATCTTTATCAAGCACTACAAGTTGGATGGTATGTCTAGAGCTAGGGCTGGTTTTACTAGTTCAGTTCTTTATGGTTTTTAGGGGTCTCTTCTGTCCTTTCCTCCTCCCAAGTTTTCTCTTGAGATTTGGCACTCTCCTGTATCATTAAGAATGTAAGGACATGGTACAGTCGTGTAAAATCTTACCATAATAGTAGATATCCCTGCCTTCACTGCTGCAGTATTCGCTCTCTCCCTCCATTCCCCTAGTTCTTTACCTTCCTGTATGTACACGTTACCTCTTGGATTCCCTCCTGGGGCAATCAGTTGTTTTTGGTAAGCCTGAACATCACTTTTATGCCCTATGTTATGCAGAGAGCATATGGTGATGTTTGGCATACCTTTTAAATTCAGAAGTCTTTGAAAGACTGTCAGGCATCCATGGCAGGGAATCACATGTTGTTAAGAATACTGCAGCAGTGAAGGCAGGGATATCTACCATTATGGTAAGATTTTACACAACTCTACTTTCTTTCACATACAGTAATGTAAACTTGCTCACCTTTTAAAACCATTGTTTGAATATTTACTGCCGCTAGTTTTTCCTTGCTCCCCATTTGTTTCATACAAAGTTTAGGAAACTTATCGTAATAAAGTTTTAATATTTTTCCTAGAAGATTATTTGATTTAAAGTTGTGCTTAATTTGTCTTTCTATTTCTACCACAGAAAATGGATTTACTCTAAGCTTTGCGCACTTTCTTTTTAAACAATTTGTGAGGGTTTTATTCAAGTTCACTGGTCTTCACAAGAAGGACATAATCATGTCATGCACATACCTGGAACACTTACCTTGCTTTTATTTGTATTGTACATAAATATCCAGTTGTTTATGTTTCTGTATATGATTGCTGCAGGTTACTGTGTTTTCCTTTATATTGCATGTGTGCCATGGTTATCGTGCTTCGGCTTATTTACCCAGGTGCCCGCTGAAGTGGGGCACTAGCCCCAGTTAGACAATCACTCTAAACTAGCTAACAAGTAAATAAATAGGTACAAAAATGTTTGTGTTATCAAGACAAATGATATCTGATATTCGCATATGTGACAATGTCCCATAATACACAAGTCAGGAATTTATTAGAACTGTGCATGACTAGTTCCAGCATATAATAATCACACTTTAGTACATATGGAGAGAATAATACACAGAATGGAAAACCTAATGACAACATGCTGTAAAAGAAAAAAAACTTATGACAAATATCATCTTCCAGTTTTGAAATGTAGGAACACTCCAGTGAAGGGCATGATCACTCACCAGCTCGTGTTGTTGGGCAGAAGGTTGAAATGCAGATAACCTACTTTAACTGCACTGCTGATGACTGTGAGTCAATATGATGTAGAGAAAATGCAGGAAAGAAACCAACAAACTTAGAAATACTTCTATGGCAGACACGGCAGAACAATATCAGACTTGCACATTTTAAACAGATTAAGAATGCAGGCCACGGAAAGGTTATGAAAAACCCTAGGATGAAACCGCTGTCTGCTGGTAGTCCCCATTAGTGAATGCACAAATGGGTGGGGAATTGTGGGTCCCATGGTGATGCATGAAGCTCAGTGTCTCATGCAGGGGGAAGAGTTAGGCCATTTAAAAAAATGTGCTCATAGATTTGATGCCATCAAGGACCTGACTAATGATTATGGCTGTGTGAATGATGACCAGTCTAGATGGCTGTTGTCTCCATGGTTTGCAACTCCTCATCATGGAAGATCAAATGGGTCTGAGCCATTTTGTGTGGACATGACAGCCAGCTAACTGACAAAAAGTGCACAGAAAAAAATTATAGACATCTGTTCATCAAAATTAGTCACATGATGATGAACAAACAATTACCACAAACAGACACTGCGTGTATAAATAGAGGCTGAAAACTATGATGGTCAATATAAGAAAAACAGCCGGCAACCATTTATTAAGAAGATCTCAGCCATAGGTTCATTTAGACCATTAAGGGGCATAGTTCAAATTCCCAGCTGCCCCAAACCACTGTCTGTAAAGTGACTTACTCAAGGTCACACAGCAGACAAATGAAGGTAGAAAGATTCAAACTACGTAACAAGTCAGAGCAGTAGTCCCCTGCGCTAACTGCCAGACAAGTCGAGTACTTTTGTCTTCTACAAAGATTTCATCAGAACTAACGATTCATGAAAGCTGATAAGATTTAATACTTGATTATGCAAAACATATGTTATACAGACACCATAAACCAATGCATTATAAATGATGCAGTTCTACTTAAAGTCCTTAAAAACACATTATAACATTCTGAATGGATGCCTAAAGAAAAACATTGCCATCTTATATGAAATATGCATATTTCTGTTGAATGTGAAGTGACTTTAAAACACACTTTGTATGACGGTGATCATTCAGAGATGGTTTGTTGCAGTCAGTTACTTTAATTTGCTACATTACCTGTAACATATCGTGCACAATGCCTATGTCATTTCCTGAAGCACTTTCACAACTACCAAACCAATGAAATGTTATATCATTGTAATGCAACCAAAAAGCAGACTGTCAGTTTACTGCATTACTATTGTTTTTTGCCCTAATAGCATAAAAGTCCTGACTAATATTTAAGTTATTTTCGTTTTAAGTATAAAATGTATGAACTACAAATAGCACAAAACACTGCACTGACACTGTTCCCTGTGTATATGTGCTTAGGTTTGAAACTGAGACCAGAGGGCTTATCCATCAGAACTGCTGGTACACTGATGAAATGACAAAACTTGAAGATCAAATGGTTCTGTTAATATTTCTTCAAAGTAAATGTGTTTTAAAAAAAAAAAAAATTAAAAAAAAAAAAAGCATCAATAGAAAAAAAAAATAAAAAAAAAATTTTTTCTGGAGAGGCTCCTGAAGCCATACAAAAAAAAAAATTAAAATTCTTTTAAAAAAACCTGTAGCTCAAAGTTAAAATGATTAGAGGAAATGCCTTTTATTGCTGGGAGGGTGTTATAAAGGAGATTGATATATGTTAGTAGAGTGATTAGATGTTATTTTTGTGTTATGTTGATAGCCTCTGATTTATTTTTATTTTGTTTTTCTATTTTTTTTTTTTTCTCTGGGTTTTCTTTCTCTCTTCTCTGCTTGTTTTTTTCCTTTTTTTTTTTCCCTTTTTGCTCTCTTTTTTTTTCTTTCTGCTTTGTTTTTTATATATTGGTTTTTTTTTTTTTTTTTTTTTTGTTTTTTTCCTTGAGTTGTAGTTTTCTTTTTTTTCCTGCTTTTTTTTTTTTTTAGTTTCCTGCTTTTTTTCCTGTTTTTTTTTCTTTTTTTTTTTCCTGTTTGCCCTCTTGTTGTTTTTTGTTTTTTTTCCACCTGTTTTTATGCCTTCTTTTTTCTCTGTTTTTGGTGGCCTTTTTTTTTTGGGTGGCTGTGTTTTTTTTTTTTCTCCTGCTCTGTGTGGGGTGGCCTTTCTGTATTTTTTTTTTTTTTTTTTTTTTGTCTCCCCCCCTCTTTCTTGTTTTGTTGTTTGTGGGTTTGTTTTTTTCTCTCTGTTTTTTTGCTTGTTTTCTCTTTAGTGTTTTTTTATAAAAAATATATTTTTTTTTTTGGTTTTATTTTTTTATATATATGTGTTTTTTTATAAAATATTTTTTAAAATAGGGTTTTGTGTTAGAAACAATAATATACAATAAAAAATAATATTTTTTGTAAATAAAAGTACACTGCCTGCTGTAAAATATATGTAATACTTCTCTCAAAGATTAATATATTACATTTAGTATCAAGATATATTAAAAAATTTAAATTTTTTAAAAAAAAAGATAGACAAAGTTTTACCAAAAAAAGAAAAATACAAAAAATATGTAAATATGTATATAAATATACAAAATATATATTTTATATATATATAGCCCCTCCTAAAAAAGAAAAAATAAATCAAATATAATAAAATAAATAAAAAAAATGTAATATGCATATATAGAGAACAAAGAAAATATTATATATGTGCATTTAAAAAAGTTCTCTTCATTTGAGATATATGAGATACTTTGTCTTCTTTTAGTTTTCTGTGTCTTCAAGAATGGATGGTATATATGTATAGGAAGATTTTGTGAGGGTTATGAGGATATTATTAGGATTAGAACTCTCTGAGGTGGGATGGAGTGTTAGAGGGGTCCAATATATTTTTTCTTGTCTTTTTTTGAGGTCTTTATGGTGTGCCTTTCTGGTGGTGTTCCTCTGCTTTTTTTGGCCTCCTCTGTGTGCTCTCTTTTCTGTTTTTTGGGTGCCTCTGTTTTGGTGTGTGCCTTCTGTTTTTTTTTTGGCCTTGTGTGGGTGGGTGTTGTTTTGGCTGGTGGTGTCCCTTTCTCTTTTTCTTCTTGGGCTGTGTTGCCCTTTGTGGGTGTTGTGTGTCTTTGGTCTTGCTGGGGGGGTTTTTTTTGGGGTTCCTTTTTTTTTCCTCTGCCTGTTTTTTTTTGATTATTTGGCTTTGTTTGGGGGGGTTGTTTTTGTTGTTTGTATGTTTTTGCCTTTTGGTGGTGTTTTTTGTTTTGTTTATTTTTTGTTGTTGTTTCTTTTCTGCCTCTTTAAGGGGGCATAGAGAGTATTAAGGGGGGAAAAAAGTGCTCTTTCTATAGGGTTTTGTTGAGAAATAAAAATATGGTTGAAAATAGAGAATGTAAAATATAGAAAGAAAAAACAGAAATTATTGTAATATATATATGGGGGGAAAGTAAATTTATAGAAAAAAAACTCTCCTGTAAAAAATATATCCAAAAAAAAAATTTATATATTATACCAAAAATATAGAAAAAATTAAATTTTTAATTGCACTTTTAATAAAAAAAATACAATAAAAAATATATATATATATATATATTTATTATATATATATATATAAAATTCTCCAAAAAATAAATTTCTAAAACACAGTTCCACTGTTTAGTTTCTTTTCTAGTTTCCCTTTTCCTTGTTGTTGTGTCCTGGCACATTTCCATTTTATTCTCATTCTTTTCTTGGGGAAGACCACCTGTTTCTTTTATTTCTTCTCTCCTTTGTATGTTGAATAATGTGTATAAAGAGTGCCTTTTTATGTTTTCTTGCTTTCCTGCTCTGTTTTTATTATTTAGCCTCTTGGTTTGTTGTTTGAGTTTTTTTTCTCTTTTTTCTTTTTTTTTTTTGTATTCACCTGTTTTTTTTTATTATAGTTATTTTTTTCTTTTTTTCTCTCTTGTTTTGTTTCTTTTTTGTTCTTTTTGGTTTCCTTTTTTTTCCCTCCGGTTGTGTTGTTTTGTGTGCCCCTCTGTTTGGTTTTTGTCCTCTTTCTCTTCTTTGGTTTTTTTTTTTTTCTCTCTTTTTTTCTCTTTTTTCTTTCTTCTTTTGGTTTGGTTTGTGTTTTTTTTTTTTGTTTTGCCCTTTTTTTTCCTTTTTGGTGCTTCCTCATAATAGCCTTTATTTTCTTTCTCCTTCAGGTTTGGGGTTTTTGTTTTGTTTGGAAAATAGAAAAGTTTTTTTTTTGTTTTAATATTTTTTTTTTTTGGTGATTATTTTTGAATGTGAAAATAAAATAATATTACCTTTTTCAAATATAGTTTTTTTCTGTGAAAAATTTATAAAAAAGTAGTTTTTTTTTTTTTTTTGTTTTCATTTAAGTGGGTTTTGTTTAATTTTTTTGTTGGAAAAAATTAATAAAGGTTTTTTTGGTGTTTAAAAAATTTTTTTTTATTATAGTGTAAAAAACAAAAAATAAAAAATTTTATAAAACACAATAAAAAAAGTAGATCATATATATGTCTTAAAATACTTTCTGTGAGTAAAGCTTAGCAAATGTTAAAAAATTGTACAAATTAAAATATAAATTTAAAAAAAAAAAAAAATAGAAAGATCTTAGATAGTTGCTCATTAAAAAACAAAATATTCAAACATTTTTTTTTTTTTTTTTTAATTAAAAATTTCTTTAAAAATTATATAAAATATATTAAAACACAATAAAATTATAAAAAAATTTATAAATTTTTTAAAGCAAAATATATCCATATTTTAATAAATTTATACTCCATTCTGAATGTAAATAATAAAAAACAAAAAGAATTAAAAAATAGCCTCTGTAAAAAAAAAATATATAGATAAAAAATATATTTGTATATGTAAAAAAATATGTTTATAGAATTATCTGAAAAGAGTATGTAATAGATAGAAATAGTTAGGTGAGAGTGTGTGAAGTAGCTTTTCCTGTGTATGAAGGGGTCTTTTTTGTTGTGGAACTCATAGGAGATGAGAAGAGGGAAAAAAGCAAAGGAATAATTTTTTCCTTCTTTTTTTTTTTTCTGTTTTTGTTCTGTTTGTTTTTGTAGAGTTTTTGTGAGTTTTTCCTTGTTGTTTTCTCCAGCTTTGGGTTTGTTTTTTTTTAGTTCTTTTCAGTTTTTGGCTCTCTTCTTCCTCTGGGGTGCCTTTCCCTTTCCTGCTTTGTGTGACCTGCTCTGTGAGTTTTGTGGTTGTGTTTTGTTTTTTTCTTTTCTGCTGGTTGTTGGTTTTTTTTGTTTTTTTTTTGTGTGTGCCCTCTCTCTCTCTTTAGTCTCTCTCTTAATCAAGTTGTTTTTTTGGTTGATAATTTTTTTATAAAAGGTTTGTGGTTAAAAATTTTATATATAAATATATATTATATTAAAAATGTTAAAATATGCTCCACATATAAAAGTGATTGGTGAAAAAAAATATAAAAGGGTTTGGTGTTTTTTACTTTTTTATATATAAGATATATTTATTTGTTTGTTTGAAAAAAATTAAAAATTAGGGTTGTTTGTGTTTTTTGTTTGTGGTGGAAAAAATATATATATTAAAGGTTTTGTTTTTTGTGTTTGAAAAAAAATAATAAATATAATAAAGGGTTTTTTTGGTAAAGAAGCATTATTTTAAATATATGAATGTTTTGTTTTTTGTGTTTGTGAACAAATTTTATATAAATAGGTTTTTGGGGATATAATTTTTTTTTTATTTGGAGATAAAAGGTGGTGTAGGTGATAAAGATATTTATATTATTAAATTTAAAAAAAACAATAAAGTTTTGTTTTGGTTGGTTTGTGTGTAATATATAATAGGTTTTTGTGTTTTTTAAATATATTTTTATATACTCTTCAAAATAGTTTTGGGAATATATGATATATATATAGTGTGAAATATTATATAAAATGCTTAAGTTTTTGTTGGTAAAAAATATATTAATAATAAGTAAGATATTTATTAAAAGGACATAAAAATATAGGGCATAGTTGTGTGTGATTATATTAATTTTTTATATATTATATATAATAGGTGGTGTTGAATAAAAAATATAATGGTTGGTGTGTGGGATTTTTAAATAAGGGTTGGTGTTTGCATTTAAAAAATATGTGTGTTTTTTTTTTTGTTGATTTTTTTGTTCCTTGGGTTCATAGGTTCATACTAGGCTATCTGCCCAAGGGCATTTATAAGCCTAGCCCATAGTTATGTGGCTTTGCACCCCTTTAGTTGAATAAAACTATGCCTATCATTTTGCTGTGCCTCTGTCAAGCAGTGACACTGAAGTAATCCCTGGGGTATATCTGCGATCTCCCATCCATTGGTCAAGATTCCTCTTGAACAAGGCCAGAGAGTGCTCTGCCTCACATGTGCAGGATTTTGTTCCACAGCATAGGGAGTCTCTGGGTGATGAATCTGTCCCTCCAGCACGTTCTATTTATAACCGTGTCAAGGTTTAAGTCTCCGCCCTTGTGGTTCTGAGGGATCTAGATTTTTTGAGGTGAAGCATATTCATCAAATCTGGGTTTGACATGGCCTTATATGTCAGGCACAGGTCACCTCTGAGCAAAGCGGTATGAGACTGAATAGAGCTGGAGTTCTTTCAGTCGGGCAGCATAAGACATATTTTGAGACCCTTTATCCTTTTGGTGAGGAACTTTTGGGGCCTTTCAAGCTGCAGCAGGTGTCTGGTCAGATACATTCGAGCGGGGCATTGTACTCAATCATAGGTCTAATGAGTGATGAGTACAGGGGACGATGACCTCCTTGATCTAGATGTGAATCCCTTCATGATCAGGTGGGTGATATAGAAGGTTTTCCTAACTACTTTAGCAACATGAGTGTCAAGCGAAGGCTACTGTCAACCTGGGTCCCCAGATCCTGATGACTTTTCTGTGCTCAGTGGATTGCCACCTATATGGTAGCTAGGGGTAACCTTGTTTTCCCGAAGGGTATGACTATGCATTTTTGGCGTTTAACTTCAGGCCATGGCTCTGGCACCAGTTATCCGTTTCTGTGAGGCCCTTCTGGAGGATATCTGTGTCAGATGTGTTTTCGACTATGGCCCGGTTGCAATCATCTACAAACTTTGTCAACCATAACCCTCCTGTGTTTGCTTGTACTTCAGAAAAGTAGACGCCGAACAAGAGTGGTCCCAGGACTGAGCCCTGTGGGACACCACTTGTGACAGGCTTTGAGTCTGACATGGCTCCAGCAACTCTGACCCTGTGGGTTCTGTCACTTAGCCAGTTTGCAACCCATCTTGTGATGTATGGGTTTACATTCAAGCTGATGAGTTTTTCGATGATACCTGAGTGGGGTATTGTGTTGAAGGCCTTTGCCAGGTCGAGGTAGGCTGTATGGACTGCCTTTCCCTCATCAATGGCCTTGGTGACTGTCTCGGAAAAAGTCAACCAAGTTTAAGAGGCAGGATCTGCCTTTGACAAAAGCCAAACTGGGTTGGATCCAAAGTCTGCAAGTTCCTATGTCTTTATTTATGAGTTCCATTATGATCCTCTCCATGGCTTTGCAGATAAGGCTTGTCAAGCTAATGGGGCGGTAATTTCAGGGTCTGTGGAGGCACAGCCCTTATGAAGTGGGACCACAGTAAGCGTCGCACTCCTTGGAGTGCATTATCCTGAGGTGAGGCTAAGATTAAACAGCTGTCCTAACTGTGGGTTTTAATTCCTCGTTGAGTTCATGAAGCACACAGCCGGGGACACCATCGGTCCCATGGATGCTGTGTTTTTGCCTTAGTGAGGCAGTTCTCACCTGGGCGTTGGAGATGTTTGGGGGGCTACAATCCTCTGGAATAGATATCTCTCCTTTTGGGGGGAGAAGTTTGCACTGAACCTGTCAGCCAGTATGTTGGCAATGTGTGTAGGTTCAGTAATTTTCACATCATTTTGAACTAATTCTGAGCATATCTGGGAGTTTCCTCCTAGGTTTCTAACATAGCTAAAGAAGGCCTTATGATTGTCTTTAGAGTCCTTGGCGATTTTCTCTCAAAATTTGCCTTGGATGATTTTATGAGAGCTCTTAGTTTTTACTTATAATGATCAAAGGTGTCTTACCTTTCAAGGATTTTGCTCTATCTTGTAGTAGCTTCCTCCTTTTGTTGTAGAGCTTGTTTATGGCTGGGGTCCACCAGACTGGGCCGCTTGCCTTTGGTACAGAGAGTCTTAGTTTTTGTTTGGGATTGCCTGATCCATGCAGTCCTGTAGGTGCTGGTAGAAGGCATTTGTAAGTGATTCAGCGGTTTGAGTAATGTTTACCACTGGCTCAGGGGCCTTAAAGGGAGACCACACTAGTTTTTAGAAGTGTGAAATCGGCTTTTGAGAAGTTTTCACTGTGGTCTTTTGTTTCAGGTGGGGCGGGATAGGGACCTCCAGCGAGATTAGTTTATGATCTGATCTCACCAGTGAGGGGTATACTTCGGTGTTGAACATTTTGATCCCATGTTAAGTGATGATGAGATCAAGTATGTTTTCTCCTCTTGTGGGGATGGTGACTAGTTGTTCCATGGCATTTGAGTTTATGAACTCCAGGAATCTTTGGGTTAGAGTGTTAGGGCTTGAGTAGTGTTCCCAGTCTATATTAGGAGTAGTTGAAGTCACCTGAGTATGATGGTGTTTGGAGATACATTTATCCCCTCAATGTTTTCAGGAAGGCCATGTGAGGTTTCCTGAGTTTGAGAGGAGTGGCCTGTAACATGCTACAAATTGCAGAGCAGTCTTGCCTATAGTTAATTGCACCTGGATGGTCTCCGATGCATCGTCGCGTTGCCACCAACCTTGAGGTGTGGAGTGTCCTTTATGAATATGGACACCCCCCTCCTTTCTTGGTGTTGTCGGATTTTGGGGCGGAGCATGATATGAGGTGAAACCTGTGTTAGTGCTGGGGTGCTCTCAGGAGCCTTGAACCAGGTTTCTGTCACAGCACAGACATCGATGTTCTCCATATTGAGAAGGGCCTCGAGTGCGTGCATCTTGAGATTGAGACTTCTGGCATTGAGCAGCATTACCCTTAGTTTTTTCTTTTTGGTGTTCTAGGGTGGTAGGTTTAGAATTTGAGCCTTGCCTAAAAAGGCACTATGGGGGTGGCAGAGCCTTTGCCAATATCCGGAAGCCCAGGGGTGACAGGTGCAAGCCGTCCCTTGCGAAAGCAGCGTGGCTTGTCAGCATGTCATCCCAGGCAGACAGACATTGGATCCCCTTTGAATGACACCAGAATTTAAGCCAATTATTAAAGCTGATCATCTTATCACTGTATTGTGGCATCATTCTAGGTGAAGGTGGGATACTGCTCAAGGTCAGGGTCATACCTGCCTGGGCTACATAATCAGAGAGCTCCTCGACGTCCCTTTTCATGTAGTCCAAGGAGGAGTGCGTCTCAGGTCGTTGACACCAGCGTGGACAATGACTGAGTGGTACTGTACCTGCTGTTGAGAGACCTGAGTGCTTGCGTTATGTGGCTGTTTCTAGCGCCCGACAGGCAGCTTACTGTGACCTTCTCCTTACTCAGTCTGGTGGCCGGGGCGTCAGTGTGTCTGACTATGGAATCACCAATGACAAATTGTGTCTGGCATTTTGTTTGGCCTTAAGGGCTGTGACTGTTTGACACTCTGACTGTGTGGTCTATGTAGTGCATGTGTTGGAGTGGTGAGGTGGTAGTTGTTTGGGTGTCTGCTTTGGTGGCCTCTGCTGTTTTGGTAAATTTTTGATCAGAGCCTCCAGTATGTCTTTGTGTGAGTATGTGTATGATTTGAAGTTGTGATGGTACCATGTGTGACTGGATTTATGTATTGTGTGTGGTACCTTCTCCTCCTGTCTGGTCTTGCCAGTCCTATGTTGAGAGAGCTCAGCCTCCAGTTTGGCGTATAGTTGCATCTCTAGCATGTATTTGTGTTTTGTGGGAGAAGGAGAGGATTGTCTGTGTACATGAGACAATTGTAACATTGCCTCAATATTCCCAAGGAGTTCACCAGTTGAGCTGGAAGGACACTAGCAACTGATCCTAGACATACTAAATTAGTAGATAAAGAACTTTCAAAGACTCGGAAGTGGGTTTTTAGGCTGGTGGGGTACTATCTATAATAAAGAGTGCTTTATCAAGGTGCAAGTACTGTAGGAGTAAGTGCTAGGCTTTACAGATAGGGGCAGTCTGCTTGGGAATCAAATGAGATGAACTTTTCAGTTATAGGATATGCTGGTTAGATCAACGAGTACAGTTTAAGCGTGTTTTTATAGCAGGGGCTGAAGGGAGCTAGGAATTGGCCCAAAAACGACCAATGGACTGCTAGTTTCTGGCTGAAACTTCACCAAATCAGGACAAAGGCGGCTCAGTGCTTCAGCTCCACTGGTAAGCAAAACTTCCCTCCCTTCCTAATAAGGTAATGGATCAATGTAACAGGAACTAAAAACAAAGCCCAGGAATCAGCAACACTGAAACTGGACTACTCTAGTTCAGTAAGTGGGAAAACAAGAGATTTTTTGTTTTATTACAGAGATGGAAAAAACAGACAGTAAATGCTATAAATGCTGTAAATTAGCGCGCAGTGTGTAGCCTACAGAAACAATTTGCAACAATTAGTAACTTAAAGTGCAATAAACAGCGTAAAATGCAGAAATCACTTAAAGTAGCAGTAAAACAGGCGAAATGCAGTAAGCTGGCTTAATAACAGTGGGAAGCCACAAAAATACTTATATCTGGTAGAAAGTCACTCTTTTAGCTCTCTGCTGCTTGGATCACTCTGCAGGCCACCACGAGGATCTGTGCTGAGTTGGTACAAGCTGGAAAACGTGTTTAGCGTGTTTTATAGCAGGGGCTGAAAGAAGGAAGTTGGAAACGACCAATAGACTACTAGTTTCTGGCTGAAACTTCACCAATCGGACAAAAGGCTGCTCAGTGCTTCCCACTCCCACTGGTAAGCAAAGAAACTTCCCTCCTCCTAATAAGGCAATGGATCAGTAACAGGAACTAAAAACAAAGCCCAGGGATCAGCAACTCTGAAACTGGACTACTCTAGTTCAGTAAGGTGGGAGAAAACAAAGAGATTTTTTACAGAGAGAGACAAAATTAAGCAACAAATAACTTTTTAAAGTGCAAAACAGTTAATCAACACAAAAACAGTTTAAAATAGAATGCAGAGCTGTATAAACAGGCTAAGATGCAGTCGCTAAGCAGTAAATATTCAAAAGCCAGAAAAAATACTTAAATCAGTTATAGCAAATACAGTTATAACAAATGTGAAATATACTGTATATTTCCAATATGTTTAGGACAGTCAGAACACAAGAAGGTTCAGGCTGAAAAAAGAAAAAAAAAGTTTGTTTTACTTTTGAAAAGGAAAATCAAGAAGGCCTTATCAAATGTTCTCTCTGTATTAAGAAGAATGAGCTAATGACACTAGACTGGGAGGTGTGTCACAGTAGGGCAACAACAAAGCCATAGTATAGAAACAAAGACACCAAAAAGGGAAGTGGGACAAAATAGCCTAAGACAACAAGCTATGAAAGTTTTAAACAGAAAAGATTTCTGAAGATTCTGAATAGACAAAGTGCTTTATATATATTAAATTATAAAACAGTAATCTGTTAAAATAATCAAAAGATACTTATATTTTGTAGCTCAGTTCGGTCAAACAACTTCTCCAGCCTGCAAAAACCAGAACAACAACTTTTTACAAGAACACAAAGAACCAGCCCCACTAGCCAACAGTAATGTTTCAGTTTATACAATAGCCACAAAGACAACAAGAGCTAGAAAGAAAGTTTTTAAACAGAAAAAAGATTTCTGAAGATTCTGAATAGACAAAGTGCTTTATATATATTAAATTATAAAAACAGTAATCTGTTAAAATAATCAAAAGATACTTATATTTTGTAGCTCAGTTTTGGTCAAACAACTTCTCCAGCCTGCACAAAAAGCAAGAACAACAACTTTTTTTACAAGAACACAAAAGAACCAGACTAGCCAAAGATAAAAAATGTTTCAGTTTATGCAGCCTTAAGACAAAAGCTATGAAAGTTTTAAACAGAGATTTCTGAAGATTCTGAATAGACAAAGTGTTTTATATATATTATTATAAAACAGTAAACTGTTAAAATAATCAAAAGATACTTATTTTGTAGCTCAGTTATCAACAATTTCTAGTGACAAAACCAGAACAACAATTTGAACACAAAAGACCAGCCCCACACTAGCCAACAGATAAAATGTTTCAGTTTATACAATAGCCAAGACAAAAGCATGAAAGTTTTAAACAGGAAAAGATTTCTGAAGATTCTGAATAGACAAGTGCTTTTATATATATTAAATTTAAAACAGTAAAACTGTTCAAAATAATCAAAAGATACTATATGCCTCAGTTAGTCAAATATTCTCAGACAAAACAAAACAATTTTTACAAGAACACAAAAGCAGACTAGAAAGATAAAAAATGTTTCAGTTTATACAATAGCTAAGACAACAAGCTATGAAATTTTAAACAGAAAAAGATTTCTGAAGATTCTGAATAGACAAAGTGCTTTATTATATTATGCATAAAACAAGTTTTTAATATCATATAGGTTATTGTGTAAAAAATATAAAAATAGGGTGTGTGTGTGTGAAAAAAATATGCAAATATAAATGTGTGTGTGTGTGTGTGTGTGTGTGTGTGTGTGTGTGTGTGTGTGTGTAATAGCTTTCTCCAAAAATACAATATACCATAAATAATTAATGTCTTTAGAAAAAAAAATATTAAAAAAATAAAAGTTGTTGTGTGGTGTTTTGTCTTTTGTGTGTGTGTGATAATTTAAAAAAATACCTTTCTTTCAATATGTGTCTTGTGTTAAAAAAAAAAAATATGTACATATTGTGTGAGTTGAAAAAATATTAAAAAATACAAATAGGTTTTTGTTTTTAATAAAAATAAAAAAAAAAAATATATAAGGGTGTGTGTGTTGTTAAAATATAAATATATATATATATAGTGTGGTGATTAAAAAATATATTATTATTTTTTATTATTGATGATGTTTGTGTGAAAAAAATTATATTTGTTATTAATTGGTTAATTGTCATTTAAAAGAACAGCAATGTTAGAAAAATCAAAAAGAACAGCAAACAGAATGGTCACATTTAGTGCTTAATGCTCAGACAGTTAAAACAACATGTGCTACTTATACAATGTAAAAAAGAGAAACATGTATTTTTGCATTTATGTACATTGAAAAGTGAATTATTGAAAAAATTCTATGAATTTCATTAAAATATTGGGAATGTTGTTATATATGTTTTAATTAAATAATGTATACACTTTGTTATGAAGAGAATGAATAATGAAATAATTAATTTTTATGATAAGAGGAACAAAGAATTCTTCTAAAATAAAATTATAGGAGTTTTTTGAATGAATAAGTTGAGATGTCAAATAGATGGAATAATTTAAAAACAGCAATTGGTAAAATTTTTTTTTTTGTTGTTGTGAAAAAATTTTATATATATAAGGTTTTGTTCTATTAAAATATATAGTTTCTGTTGTGTGTGTTTGTGTTGTGTGTGTGTTTTTGTGTGAATATTTTTATAATATTGTGTGTTTGTGCTTTAATAATAAATTAAAAATAAAAAGAGTGTGTTTTGTTTTGTTTTGTGTTTGTGTTTTTTTATATAAATAAATTATAGTGTATTATATATATTAATATAGATGTTTTAAATTGTATTTGTGTCATTTATAGTGTACAATATGTGTTTATAGAATATATACATTGTATATATAATATATATATATATATGCACCTACATATTTTTATAATATTTCTAAAAAGCACTCTATATAAAATATTATATACCAAAAATGTAAAAATTTAAATAAAATATATTTTATATATATGTTTTGAAAAAAGGAAATAAAAAATATTTATTATATGTTCTTTTTATATGTGAAAATTTTATATGTAAAGTGAATATATAAAATGAAAAAATTAAATATATATATATAAGTGTGTGTGTGTATGTAGATATGTGTATGTGAATATAAAGTATGTGTCTCAAATATATATATATTTGTTTAGATGTAAAAAATTAAGAAGAAGAAATGTAAAAAAAAAATAAGTTTTTGCAATTTTGTATATGTAGAAGCTTTTCTGCATAACAATGTGTGTATGAAATTGTGATAATATAGTAAATATATGTATTTTTAAATAGTTTATGTCCTCAATATGTATATATAGTGATATGTCTGTGTAAAAAAAATGTATATAAAAAATATAAATATATGAAATATTATTTTTTTGTGTGTGCTTTGTGTTGTTTGTTTTTTCTGTTTTTTCTTCCAGGTTTTTTTTTGTGTGAGGTGATCCTTTTGTCTTGTGTTTTTGTTTTTTTTGATGTGTGTGTGTTTTTTTTTATATATTCTCTGGCATATGGGTTTTTGTTTTGTATGTCCTTTCTATAATAGAGTTGATATTTTTTGTGTTTTTTGCAAATGTTTGTGTGTGTTTTTTAAAAAAAAGGTGTGTTTTGTATCTATAAAATGTTGTTAAAAATAGGGTGTTTTTTTTGAAATATAAAAAAATATTATATTTTTTTTTTTTTTTGTTTTGTGAAAAAAATATAAAAAAAATAGTGTGTGAAAGTTGTGGTTTAATAATAAAAAAAGGTTTGTGTGTTTTTTTTTTTGTTGTAACATTTTTTAATAAAAAAATAGGTGTTGTGTTTGTGAAAATAAAAATAAAAAAGTTCTGTTTGTTTTTTTGTGTGTGTTTGTTTGTGTGTTGTGTTTTTTTTTGTGTGTTTGAAAATATATATATATATATAGTTTTTGTGGTAAAATATACCTTGCAATAGGGGGTTTTTGTGTTTTTGTAAAAAAAAATATTTATATAATATATAGGTGTGTGTGTGTGTGTGTGTTTTTTTAAAATAAAAATATATGCAAATAAAAAAAAAATTAGTATCACAAAATAAATCACATTTTTTTTTTTTTTTTTTTATATGTCACTTTCTCATATAATATATTAATAAATGTTTTGAATCCTGCAAAGTATTATATAGGGAAATATAAATAAAAAAAAAAAATTACTCTAAAGGGTGATACATTATAATAAAGTTTAGGTAGTGTTGTGTAAACTTAAAAAAAAATTTTTAAAAATAGTGTGTTTTGAAAAAAAATTTTAAAAAAAAATATAGTTGGTGTTTTTTTTGTGTGTGTTTGAAAAAAAAATATATGTGTTTGTGTTTAAAAATATAAAAAAGGGTTTTGTGAAAAAAATTTTTAATAAATATATATATAAGTTTTTTTTTTTTTTGTTTGTGTTTTAAAAATATAATAATTTTTATATATATAATTGTGTGTGCTGTAAATATATTATATATATATATATATACCTGTGTTGTTTTTGTATTTGTGTTTTGTGTGTATATATAATATATCTGGTTCTCTGACATATTAAACAAACAAAATTTTTTATCAGACAAATATTGCAAGTATAAATATGAAACCACTACATAACCATTACAACAACTAAAAACGAAAATACAAAACAAAACATCATTTACCACACAAAGCCAAAACAAAATAACAAGACACTAAACCTTACCATAATGTGTACTGTGATTATCAGTTAATAACATTGATTGTTAATGTATTAAAATATATTGTAATTTAAAGGTTATTCAATATTGTATGTAATAATATATGTTAGAAATATTATTGTTGTAGGTATATTTCTGCTAATTTATCAAATTAACATGTTGTCTCCTCTTAGTCTTCTCATTTCAATGCTGTGTTATTACGTCTTCTTCACTTTCGATCTTCTGGGCCCGGATCCGATGTCGGTCTTCTGCGCTGTCGACGAAGTCAGGTAGAACCATATATCTATATATATGTGTGTGTGTGTGTGTGTATATATATATATATATATATATGTGTGTGTGTGTGTGTGTGTGTGTATATATATATATGTATGTGTGTGTGTGTGTGTGTGTGTGTGTGTGTGTGTGTGTGTGTGTGTGTGTGTGTATATATATATATATATATGGATTTGTAGTGAGAGTAGGGAACAGGTGGAGGAGACCCTGGAGAGGTGGAGATATGCTCTAGAGAGAAGAGGAATGAAGGTCAGCAGGACTAAGACAGAATATTTGTGTGTGAATGAGAGAGAGGATAGAGGAATGGTGAGGATGCAGGGAGTAGAGGTGGCAAAGGTGGATGAGTTTAAATACTTGGGATCAACAGTTCAGAGTAATGCCGAGTGTGGAAGATAGGTGAAGAAGAGAGTACAGGCAGGATGGAGTGGGTGGAGAAGAGTGTCAGGAGTGATTTGTGACAGACGAGTACCAGTAAGAGTGAAAGGGAATGTCTACAAGAGGGTAGTGAGACCAGCTATGTTGTATGGGTTGGAGATGGTGGCATTAACAAAAAGGCAGGAGTCAGAGCTGGAAGTGGCAGAGTTAAAGATATTAAGATTTGCACTGGGTGTGACGAGGATGGACAGGATTAGGAATAAGTATATTAGAGGGTCAGCCCAGGTTGGAAGGTTTGGAGACAAAGCCAGAGAGGTGGGATTACGTTGGTTTGGACATGTGCTGAGGAGGGATGCTGAGTATATTGGGAAAAAGATGCTAAGGATGAAGCTGCCAGGTAAGAGGAAAAGAGGAAGGCCTAAGATAAGGTTTATGGATGTGGTGAGAGAGGACATGCAGGTGGCTGGTGTGACAGAGCAAGATGCAGAGGACAGGAAGAAATGGAAACAGATGATCTGCTGTGGTGACCCCTAATGGCAACAGCCAAAAGAAGAAGAAACATAATCAATTGCAACATCCATGAAATTAACGTTTTTTGAAGTGCAGGTGTAAGTAAAATTAAAGAACAGCAGATTAGTAGGTAAATTATTTTAAAATTCTGTAAAGTCTGCAAAGGAATCATCATCATTCTTTTTCCCATTGTTCTCCATGGGGTCGGGGTATTGTGTTAACTGTCGCCAGCTCTCTCGATTCAGTGCCACACTCCTGCCTTCTTCAACATTCATGCCTGACTGTCAGAGATCTTCTTTCACACAGTCCATCCACCTCTGTGCTGGACATCCTCACTTCCTCTTGCCTTCTTCCTGTCTTTCCCAAATCTCCCTCACCAGATTGTCTTCTGCTTTTCTACACGTGCCCAAACCATCATAATCTGTTCTCTTTGATCTTTTATGCAATTGTAGCTACTTTGACTTCTGCTCTTATGTCCTAATTTCTTCGCCTGTCCCACAGTGTGCATCCTACCACCCTTCTCAGGCACTTCATTTCCATCACCTCTGGCTTCTTCAACTGTTCTGCCTTTACTGCCCAGGTTTCTGTACCATACAGTAGTACTGGTCGCACCACTGTCTTGTACACCTTACTTTTCAGCTTCTTTGGCATTCTTCTGTCATAGACTATACCTGACCTTCTATGTCAATTGGCTGCAGCCCCTCTGATTCTAGCTTTGACCTCTTTATTCAGACTTCCCTTCTCCTCAGTCACTCCTCCCAGATACTTGAAGCTGTTTACCTGTTCACTATCTTCCCTTCTATATCTATTCTAAGCTTCTTTTGATTTCCCCAATTTGCTGACATTACCACTGTTTTATCTGTGCTTAGTTTCATCCCATGTGCTTTTAGTTTTTCATTCCATTCTCCTATCCTTTGCTGAAGTTCTTGCTCAGAGTCTGCCTGCAATGCCAAATCGTCTGCATACAGTAACTTTGTTAATATGTCCCCTCTGACCTATTTGCTAATGAAGTCCATCAACAGTATGAACAGCAGTGGGCTCAGAGCTAAACCCTGTTGTACACACACTCCCACTGGGAACCCCGCTGTGAGGCCGAACACTGTTCGTACTTGAGTCATTGGGTCCTTGTACATAGCCTGCACTAATTCTACCAATGTTTCTAGGACTTAAACCACCGCAGTACTGCCCAGATCAGCTTTCTTAGGACCTTGTCATATGCTTTCTCCAAGTCTAGGAATGCTCACTTGGACTCTCTCCTCATCTCTAGCTTCTTCAGAAGTAACTGTCTCACTGCAAACATCAGGTCAGTTGTGCTGCATCCAGATCTGAATACGAACTGCTCACCTCCCATCTTACATTCTACCACTCTGTATCCATTTACCAATCACCATCTCCAGAACTTTCATGCAATGTGATAGAAGTTTGATCTTTCTGTACTGCCCACAGTTGCGGATGTCCCCTTTGTTCTTGTACACTGGCACTAGTATGCTTATCCTTCAGTCATCTGGATTACACCTTTATCTCCGCACTGCTATGAGTACCCTCAGGAGAATTTCTCCCCTATCTCACCCAGCATTTTCATCATATCTGCTGTAACCTCATCTGAGCCTGCTGCTTTCCCTGATTTCATTTTCCTAAGTGCTGTTCTTACTTCTAGGGTGGACTCCTCTTCTTCTCTCATCATAGGCTGTTTCTGAGGCAGTACCGCTTCTGTGGGGTTTTCTTCATTCAGAAGCTGCTGAAAATACTCCTTGCATCTGCCTTTGATGTCCCATGGACTGGTGAGCAGGCTGTTGCTGGCAATCTTATGAAGGGTGTTTGACTATCATCTTTATCTTTCTGTCTTTGCCTTGCAACCTGATCTACATTCTTTGTGCCCCTTACTGAGTCACTTTCCAGAAGCTGGTAGAGTGTCTCTGATGCCCTGTTCTTTGCTATTGCAACTTCTTTCTTAGCTTCTTTGTTAGCCAACCAGTAGTCCTTCCTAGCCTGGTCAGTCTTTTCTATCTCCCACTTCTTCCTGCACTCCTTCTTTCATTTGATGACTTCCTGGATTTCTGTGTTCCACCTCCAGCTTTCCTGATGTACCTTATTTCCATACCTGGCTCGGCCACATATCTGTTCTGTAGTCCTAACACATGCTGTTCTTAAGCACTGCCATTCTTGTTCAACTCCACCTATTTCCTCCTCTTCTTGGGGTGCCAGAGCCCTGAGAAATTCATTGAACTGTTGTACTTTCTCTCTAGTCAACTTCCAGGTCTTCAGCCTGGTCTCTGTTGACCATAGACCCTTCTCTGACCACTGCTTGCAGCTGAGTGCAGCAACTAGTGGTTCATAGGTGTGTACTAGGCTAATGGCCCTGAAACCTTTACAAGCGTAGCCTAAAGAAATTGCCCAGGCACCGTGCCACCCGATGTTAGTTCACAGTGCCCCTATCCAGTAGGGCAACTGGAATGACCCCTGGAGTGAACTTTCTTTTCTTTTTCTTTTACCCATCCACTCGTCAAATTTTCTCTTGAAGAGGGCCAGCAATGTGCTCTGCTTGACATGAATGGGAAGCTTATTCCAGAGTATGGACAGTCTTTGGGAGATGAACCTGTACCTCCAGCATGTTCTGTTAATTGTGGTAATGAGATTGTGATCTCTGGAACATGTGGTTTGGGGGATTGGGATTTCTATAGGTGTAGCATTTCAAGAAGGGCTGGGTTGGACATGACTTTGTAAGTCAAGCAGCGATCACCTTTAAGTAGATAATAAGAGACTGAGAACAGCTGAAGTGTCTTGAGTATGTCCATGTAGGACATGTGTTTAAGGCCTAGGATCCTTTTTGTGAGATACTTTTGTGGCCTGTTCAGCTATTGTAGGTGTCTGGTCAGGTACATGCCAAACTGGGCATTGTGTTCGATGATTGGTCTAATGAGGGATAATGACCTTTTTCTTCCTGGATGAGAAACCTTTGGTTATAAGATGTGCCATGTAGAAAGACTTTCTGACTACAGTGTCAATGTGGTGGTCGAAGGTGAAGTGGTTGTCAGCTTGGATGCCCAGATCTCTTATCAGTGTTCAGTGGGCTCCCATCAATGTGGTTATTCGTGGGAACTGAATTTTTTCCAAAGGGTATGATAACGCATTTTTCGGCATTAAGCTTCAGGCCATGGTTCCGACACCAGTCAATGGTCTCAGAGAGGCCCTTTTTCAGGATGTCTGCATCACTTGGGGAGCTGATAATGACTCCTAGCTTGCAGTCATCAGCAAACCTGGTCAGCCAGAGTCCTTCTGTATTGGCCTGGACATCTGAGAAGTAGATGCCAAACAGGAGAGGACCCAGGACCGAGCCCTGTGGGACCAGACTCGTGACTGGTCAACAGTGTGACTTGGAATCTGCAACTTTCACCCTGTGGGTCCTGTCTAAGAGCCAATTTGCAACCCACCTATTGATGTAAGCATTGATGCCTAGTTTGGTGAGTTTATCAATGATACCTGAGTGGGGGAATAATATCAAAGGCCTTGGCCAGGTTGAGGTAGGCTGTATGCACTGCCTTACCCTCATCCACAGCCTTGGTGACTGCCTCAAAGAAGTCAACTAGGTTCAGCAGGCAGGATCTCCCCTTGACAAAGCCAAACTGTGTGGGGTCAAGAGTTTGGAAATTGCCTATATATTTGTTAAGCAGGTCCATGATGATGTGCTCCATAGCTTTGTATACCAGACTCATCAGGCTAATGGGGCGATAGTTCTCAGGGTCTGTAGTTGCTCCCCCTTTGTGGAGTGTGATGACTAGCAGTGCACCATTCATTAGGGACATAGCCTGAGGTAAGGCTGTGATTGAAGAGACACACAGATGTGGTGCCAGTTCATTTTGTAGCTCATGTAGGACGCAGCCAGGGATATTATCAGGTCCCATGGATGCTGTATTCTTGGCTTTGGACAATGCAGTTTTACCTGTCCTGCAGAAATGATGTGTACCAGACTTTCTTCTGGTGTTGTGATAGGCCAGTATGTTGGCTGTATCTGTTGGCTCAGTATAGGAGGTGCCATTGTGCAATAACTCAGAGCAAATCTGAGTATAGCCTTTGAGGTTTTTGATATAGCTATAGAAGGCTTTGTGGTTGTTTTTGGTGTCAGCTGTAATTCTGCCTTCATAGCTGGTTTTAGAGGATTTGATAAGGGATCTCAGCTTTTTGTTGAGACTGATAAGGGAGGTTTTCCAGTCTTGTGACTTCATTTATTTCTGCAACAGTTTCTTCCTTCTGTTGTAGAGTTTATTGATGGCTGGGGACCACCAGATCGGCATCCTTTTTTTGGAGGAGAGTGTCTTAGTTCTATTTGGTATGGGAAGGTCCATGCATTTGTCTACATGCTCATACAGTGCATTGGTGTATGATTCGGCAGTCATGCAGCTGTTTTCCATTGTCATGGGTGCCAAGAAGTTAGCCACCTCTGATTTTAGGAGCCCAAAGTTGGCTTTAGAGAGGTTTTTCAGGGTGGTCACCTTAGCGGGGGGTGTAGATGAGATGGAGATTTCTATGGTGATCAGTTTGTGGTCAGATTTAACTAGGGAGGAATTGACTATAGGTGTGGAGCAATGATCTCCCATGTTGGTGATAACCAGATCGAGGATGTTGCTTCCTGTAGTGGGGGTCAGAATGAGCTGGTCCAGGGCATTGGAAATGATAAGTTCCAGAAAGTACATTGCTTCTTGAATAGTTTCCCAATTGAGGGAAATGTAGTTGAAGTCACCCAGTATGAGAGTATTGGGTTGGACCTTGATAGATTCCAGGGTGCTTAGGAACTTGGAATGAGAGTCTAGGGACATGTTTGGGGTTCTGTAGCAGGCTATGACTTGTATTGCCATCTTACACAGTGTTAGTTGTACCTGAAGTATCTCAGATGCATTATGCTGGGCTACCAGTCTAGAGGTGTGTGTACCCTTCAAGAATATGGAGACACCCCTGCCTTTGGAGCTTTTGGCCGTGTTCTGGGACCGAAAGGTACAGAATGAGTTGTAGCCTGGGAGGATAGGGGTGCTTCCTGCCTCTTTAAACCAGGTCTTTATTACACCACAGATGTCAACATTCTCCATTTTGAGGAGAGCTTTGAACGAGTGCATCTTGAGATTTAGCATTGAGCAGCATGACCCTCTGATTGCATTTGTTTGTAGCTGTTATTGGTATTTGGAACACTGCCTAAAAAAGGCACTATATGGGTGGCAAGAGCCTTAGCCTACACCTGGAATCCCAGGGGTGACAGATGCAGGCTGTCTCTGGCAAAGCATCAAGGTCTGTTAATCATGTCATCCCAGGGAGACAGAGACTGGATCACCTTAGAATGACACTAGAAACTTAGCCAATTGTTGAAGTCAATCATTTTCTGCTCATTCTTTGGTATCATTCTGGGCCAAGGTGGAATACTGCTCAGGGCTAGGGTTATACCTCAATAACTGAAGAAATGAAAAACCAGGTATCCACACAACGGAATAGATGAATAAATTTAATCCAAAGTTGTTAAGCGCTTTCGTCCCTGTACAGATTAGGGACTTCCTCAGAACAAATGTTAAAAAATCAAGACTTCTGTCTGCACATAACCCAGCCTTTTATGTTGTTGCTGTGTCTTTCAGCTTTTCCCGGTTAGGGGTTGCCACAGCGGAACTCCGGTCCGCTAATGATTGGCAGTTGATTTTTACATGCCGAGTTGCCAACCCTGACGCACAACCTTCAACGAAGGTACGCCCATTCAGGCATGTCTCCACGCAGAAGATGCTCTTGCTGAGAATCGAACCAGACAGTGTCTTACTGTGAGGCGACAACGCTACCGCAGCACCACCACCGTTTTATAATAAACTTAATTACACATAATAAAATCTTAGAGACCTCATCAGTTCATTTTGATATATATAAAAACAGTATTAAGTAAATACATACTTTAAAAATGTAGCACACTACAATTTACTTAACATAATACATTTATAAAATAATCATTATCCTAATATATGTTTCAATTTAAGTACACTTAATAGCCAGCTATGAAGGCAGAATTACAGCTGACACCAAAAACAACCCTAATGGTAATGGACATCAGCCGGGTATAACAACCCCGTGTTTCTTATGCTTAGTCAAACACTCTGCTTCAGCTGTGCTGACGAGGTCATAACAAGGCCAAAATATGCATTGGCCTGAAATTGTCCATTAAAACGACTTCAAATGTAAAAGTCATGGGCAACCAGAATCACCATATAGCTGAAACACCTGATGTTCATAAGGGTCATTTGCGTATATCCCATATACCTCTGTTACAGGAGGTTTGGGAGGTCACTCATTGGAAGTTCTAGTTTGTCTGGACTTTTCATTTAGTTTTTTTCTGATTGTTTTTTCAGTGTGACCTTCTAACACTTTGTTTTAATTTGATATATAAATTGCTTCATTAATTCCTGGGAAATTGGCTGCATTCAATCGAAGTTGCCATCTCAATTCACAGATGTCCAAGTGGACATCCAGAACCCTTCCTTGTGAATCCTTAGGCACCTGTTGTATCACTAAAAACTTGAAACTATGGTCATTATTTTCTTGAATATGTCGGGCCAGTGCATTTGTTTGTTTTTTATGTTTAATGTCCAATAAATGTTTACTAATTCTGTTTTTAAATAGCCTTAGCGTTTTTCCCACATAAAATATTGGACATTTTATGCACTTGGCCAGATAAACTACATTAGCTGTACCACAATTGTAATGGCCATACAAATTCAAAATCTTTCCATTCAGTTCAAATTTTTCACCTGTCTCTAATATATAAGGACAAGGGCAGGGTTATACCTACCTGGGCCACATAATCTGAGAATTCCATCACATCTCTTTTCATGTAGTCCAGGGAGATATGTCTCAGGTTATTCACACCCACATGGACAATGACTGAGTCATATTTGTACTTCTTGTGGAGTGACCTGAATGCATGTTATGTGGCAGATCCTGGCACCTGATAGACAACTGACTGTCACCTTCTCCTTGTTCAGCCTAGTGAGTGGGATATCAGTGTGCCTCACAACATAGTCTCCTATGATTAGTACAGTGTTTGCCTTAAGGGCATGGGTTGAGGGGCACACTGTATTGGCGAGCTATGTGTTCTGGGGTTGGTGTTGTGTTGTGGTGGTCAAGTGTGTTTCTGTCTTGGGGGGTCTCAGTTGTTTGGGTGCATTTTTATTGAGAGCCTCCATGAAGGTGGATGTATGGTTTGTGTTTCCATGTGTGGGTTGTGATGGCTGGTGTTTTGGAGAGCTGTGTGTTCTATGTAGTGAGTTGCAGGTATTGACCTTCTCCTCTTGATCAGCTAGTCCAGTCTTGGCTGGAGAGTGCACAGCTTCCAGTTTGGTGATATAAGTGTATCTTTCAAATGTATGAGTGTTGGGAGGTAAGAGGACAGGGTTGTCTGTGTAGATGAGACAGTTGTCACACTGTATCAGAATGCCCAAGTGCACCAGGTTAGCAGGAGAAAGCACAGGAAATTGCCCTATAATCAAACCAGGAGGGGTGGTCATGTCTAATAAGTACTGGTGCTGTTATTGCATAGGAACAGCTAGAGCTGAAAGCACCAAGTGTGCTACAATAAATGATACAAAAGTCTGTTGAAGTGCAAGTTAAGTTAATTGAAGTGCAAGAAGTAAAAGAACAAGCATGTTCTAAGGGAAAAACTGAAGAGCAGACTTTCTGGCACTGGTAATGATGTACCTCAGCTGAGCACCGCTGCACACTGCTTAAACAAGTGCAAAACTGTGCAAAGGCATACTTTTAGACCAGAAAGTTGAAAGGGATGGGAAAACTGACCAAGTGGCCAATAAACTACAATTTCTGGGCCAGAAACCACTCCTTTTATGATACATAGGCTACCTAGTGCTTACCACTCCCTCTGATAAGCTAGAAGGCTTGCCTCCAACACAGAAAGGTCTGGGGTGGGGGCTCAGAAACTTACAAAACAGTCCTGGATACAAGTCTGTATCTGGGCTAGACTAGTTACAGGAAAGGCAGGAGACAAGCTTAGAAGTTTTTTTTTTCTATTTTTTTTTTTCTCCAGAAAAGCAGTTAAAACAGTAGCAAAAACACTTTAAATGCAGTACAAGCTAGCACACATGAGTGTGTAGCAATATTAAGGCAAATACAGTTTAAATAAATGCAGATAAATTAAAAATAGCAAAAAACAAGTGCAGAGATCAGTAAATTTGTATGCTGTGGACCAACTGTTTCACTGGGGATGAGTTTCAATCATACCCCAGTGCCTTTTCCTTACTGGGAGGAAGTCTACCTGAGTTGCATGCTGGCTACTCTTGTATGTGATCTTGTGACTGTCTCTCTTTCTGAACCATGTGTTTGCTACTATTAAGCCATTTGCCTGACAGAAGTCTAGAATGACTTCTCGTTATTTCTGTTGCCCCCCCATATTGAACCAGGCAGTCCTCATATCTTATTCTGTCTGTCCCAATATGTGCATTCAGGTCACTCATTATCAACACCCATTCATGTTGTCCTGCTTTATCTAGTAGATCCTGCAACTGCTGCATGAATACACTCTTTTTTTTTTCACTATCACAACCCTGTTGTGGGGCCTGGGCTGAGATTATGAATGCTGACTTTATCATAGTCTGAGATTATGAATACTACCCTATCATTGGCTGAGATTATGAATACTGCCCTATCATAGGCTGAGATTATGAATACTGCCTTATTATTACACTGGAGTCTGATTGCGATGAGTCTGTCATTAATTCTGATGATATCCCTCACTGCCTTCTGAAGCTTCTCTCTCACCATAGTTCTTAGACCATTACTAGCCTGTCCCCCTCCTGAGTAGTAGACTCTGGATCCCAAGCCAAGTGGCTTGGCTGCACTGCCCTTCCATCTTGTCACTTGTATACATAGGATGTCCAGCCTCTTCCATATCATTATGTTATTCACTTCCAAGCTGCATCCTGCCAGTGAACCTACATTAAGCGTAGCAATTCTCAGTTCATGTTTGGCAGGTTGGTTGGTTTTACGTACAGCTTTTGCACAACAGAACTACCCCAGGTAACCCAGGCTGGGCAACTAGACACCAGAAAACCAGTAGCTTACTGGCCCAGGACTGCTGGGCTTTATGGCAGGCACACACTGGCCAATATGGACACATATAACCCTCCCACCGTTAGCATGGGTCACTGGCGTAGGTCAGAGTAGACCGGGTCCTCAACCCACTTATCACTGGTAACTACCCATGTCCATTTTTGCGACATTAGTCAACATGACCAAATCATGTAGATTCATATTTTACACCGTCAAGTGGCTAGCCCTGCAAATGGCATGCAGTCTGTGACCATGTTCTCATATCTTGAGGATACTGTGCACCACAGTAGATGCCCAAAGCAGTTGATCTGCTGCCCACAACTCCATTCTTTGGTGTGTTTGAGATGGAAACTCTCAGCATGTTTTTTGGACATGGGAGGAATCCCATGGAGACACAGGGAGAACATGCAAACTCCAAACAGCCATTGGTCAGAGGTCAGGATCAAACCTTCGTACCTTGTGCATGGGAGGTGAAGACCTTAACCATTATGCCAACTGGTCTCTAACCAAAAATATTAACCACAAAGAATAAATACTGAGTAAACAAACATGTCTTAATACATGTCCACCTTGTACAAACTGTCCTTTTCTACATGTCCACCTTGTACAAACTGTCCTTTTCTACATGTCCACCTTGTACAAACTGTCCCTGTCTACATGTCCATCTTGTACAAACTGTCCTTTTCTACATGTCCATCTTGTACAAACTGTCCTTTTCTACTAATTAATACTGAACCTCCTGTAGGCATGACAAGCATGTCTTAATACTAGTCCACCTTGTACAAACTGTCCTTTTCTACGTCTATCTTGTACAAACTGTCCTTTTCTACATGTCCATCTTGTACAAACTGTCCATTTCCACATGTCCATTTTGTACAAACTGTCCTTTTCTACATGTCCACCTTGTACAAACTGTCCTTTTCTACTAATTTAATACCAAACCTCCTGTAGGCATGACAAGCATGTCTTAATACATGTCCACCTTGTACAAACTGTCCTTTTCTACATGTCCACCTTGTACAAACTGTCCTTGTCTACATGTCCACCTTGTACAAACTGTCCCTGTCTACATGTCCACCTTGTACAAACTGTCCCTGTCTACATGTCCACCTTGTACAAACTGTCCTTGTCTACATGTCCACCTTGTACAAACTGTCCTTGTCTACATGTCCCCTTGTACAAACTGTCCCTGTCTACATGTCCACCTTGTACAAACTGTCCTTGTCTACATGTCCCCCTTGTACAAACTGTCCCTGTCTAAATGTCCACCTTGTACAAACTGTCCTTGTCTACATGTCCCCCTTGTACAAACTGTCCTTTTCTACATGTCCACCTTGTACAAACTGTCCTTTTCTACTATTTTAATACCAAACCTCCTGTAGGCATGACAAGCATGTCTTAATACATGTCCACCTTGTACAAACTGTCCTTTTCTACTATTTTAATACCAAACCTCCTGTAGGCATGACAAGCATGTCTTAATACATGTTCACCATGTACAAACTGTCCCTGTCTACATGTCCACCTTGTACAAACTGTCCTTTTCTACATGTCCATCTTGTACAAACTGTCCCTGTCTACATGTCCACCTTGTACAAACTGTCCTTGTCTACATGTCCACCTTGTACAAACTGTCCTTGTCTACATGTCCACCTTGTACAAACTGCCCCTGTCTACATGTCCACCTTGTACAAACTGTCCCTGTCTACATGTCCACCCTGTACAAACTGTCCTTGTCTACATGTCCACCTTGTACAAACTGTCCTTGTCTACATGTCCCCCTTGTACAAACTGTCCCTGTCTACATGTCCACCTTGTACAAACTGTCCTTTTCTACATGTCCAGCTTGTACAAACTGTCCCTGTCTACATGTCCACCTTGTACAAACTGTCCTTTTCTACTAATTTAATACCAAACCTCCTGTAGGCATGACAAGCATGTCTTAACACATGTCCACCTTGTACAAACTGTCCTTTCTACATGTCCATCTTGTACAAACTGTCCCTGTCTACATGTCCACCTTGTACAAACTGTCCTTTTCTACATGTCCACCTTGTACAAACTGTCCCTGTCTACATGTCCACGTTGTACAAACTGTCCTTTTCTACTAATTTAATATCAAACCTCCTGTAGGCATGACAAGCATGTCTTAATACATGTTCACCTTGTACAAACTGTCCCTGTCTACATGTCCACCTTGTACAAACTGTCCCTGTCTACATGTCCACCCTGTACAAACTGTCCTTGTCTACATGTCCACCTTGTACAAACTGTCCCTGTCTACATGTCCATCTTGTAGAAACTGTCCCTGTCTACATGTCCACCTTGTACAAACTGTCCTTGTCTACATGTCCCCCTTGTACAAACTGTCCCTGTCTACATGTCCACCTTGTACAAACTGTCCTTTTCTACTAATTTAATATCAAACCTCCTGTAGGCATGACAAGCATGTCTTAATACATGTCCACCTTGTACAAACTGTCCTTTCTACATGTCCATCTTGTACAAACTGTCCCTGTCTACATGTCCACCTTGTACAAACTGTCCTTTTCTACATGTCCACCTTGTACAAACTGTTCCTAATTACATGTCCACCTTCTACAAACTGTCCCTGTCTACATGTCCACGTTGTACAAACTGTCCTTTTCTACTAATTTAATACCAAACCTCCTGTAGGCATGACAAGCATGTCTTAATACATGTCCACCTTGTACAAACTGTCCTTTCTACATGTCCATCTTGTACAAACTGTCCCTGTCTACATGTCCACCTTGTACAAACTGTCCTTTTCTACATGTCCACCTTGTACAAACTGTTCCTAATTACATGTCCACCTTCTACAAACTGTCCCTGTCTACATGTCCACCTTGTACAAACTGTCCTTTTCTACATGTCCACCTTGTACAAACTGTTCCTAATTACATGTCCACCTTCTACAAACTGTCCCTGTCTACATGTCCACGTTGTACAAACTGTCCTTTTCTACTAATTTAATATCAAACCTCCTGCAAGCATGACAAGCATGTCTTAATACATGTTCACCTTGTACAAACTGTCCCTGTCTACATGTCCACCTTGTACAAACTGTCCCTGTCTACATGTCCACCTTGTACAAACTGTCCTTTTCTACTAATTTAATATCAAACCTCCTGCAAGCATGACAAGCATGTCTTAATACATGTTCACCTTGTACAAACTGTCCCTGTCTACATGTCCACCTTGTACAAACTGTCCTTTTCTACATGTCCATCTTGTACAAACTGTCCCTGTCTACATGTCCACCTTGTACAAACTGTCCCTGTCTACATGTCCACCCTGTACAAACTGTCCTTGTCTACATGTCCACCTTGTACAAACTGTCCCTGTCTACATGTCCCCCTTGTACAAACTGTCCCTGTCTACATGTCCACCTTGTACAAACTGTCCCTGTCTACATGTCCACCTTGTACAAACTGTCCTTTTCTACTAATTTAATACCAAACCTCCTGTAGGCATGACAAGCATGTCTTAATACATGTACACCTTGTACAAACTGTCCTTGTCTACATGTCCCCCTTGTACAAACTGTCCCTGTCTACATGTCCACCTTGTACAAACTGTCCTTTTCTACATGTCCACCTTGTACAAACTGTCCCTGTCTACATGTCCACCTTGTACAAACTGTCCTTTTCTACTAATTTAATACCAAACCTCCTGTAGGCATGACAAGCATGTCTTAATACATGTCCACCTTGTACAAACTGTCCTTTCTACATGTCCATCTTGTACAAACTGTCCCTGTCTACATGTCCACCTTGTACAAACTGTCCTTTTCTACATGTCCACCTTGTACAAACTGTCCCTGTCTACATGTCCACGTTGTACAAACTGTCCTTTTCTACTAATTTAATATCAAACCTCCTGTAGGCATGACAAGCATGTCTTAATACATGTTCACCTTGTACAAACTGTCCCTGTCTACATGTCCACCTTGTACAAACTGTCCTTTTCTACATGTCCATCTTGTACAAACTGTCCCTGTCTACATGTCCACCTTGTACAAACTGTCCCTGTCTACATGTCCACCCTGTACAAACTGTCCTTGTCTACATGTCCACCTTGTACAAACTGTCCCTGTCTACATGTCCATCTTGTACAAACTGTCCCTGTCTACATGTCCACCTTGTACAAACTGTCCTTGTCTACATGTCCCCCTTGTACAAACTGTCCCTGTCTACATGTCCACCTTGTACAAACTGTCCCTGTCTACATGTCCACCCTGTACAAACTGTCCTTGTCTACATGTCCACCTTGTACAAACTGTCCTTGTCTACATGTCCCCCTTGTACAAACTGTCCCTGTCTACATGTCCACCTTGTACAAACTGTCCTTTTCTACTAATTTAATATCAAACCTCCTGTAGGCATGACAAGCATGTCTTAATACATGTCCACCTTGTACAAACTGTCCTTTCCACATGTCCATCTTGTACAAACTGTCCCTGTCTACATGTCCACCTTGTACAAACTGTCCTTTTCTACATGTCCACCTTGTACAAACTGTCCTTTTCTACATGTCCACCTTGTACAAACTGTTCCTAATTACATGTCCACCTTCTACAAACTGTCCCTGTCTACATGTTCACCTTGTACAAACTGTCCTTTTCTACTAATTTAATATCAAACCTCCTGCAAGCATGACAAGCATGTCTTAATACATGTTCACCTTGTACAAACTGTCCTTTCTACATGTCCACCTTGTACAAACTGTCCTTTTCTACATGTCCACCTTGTACAAACTGTTCCTAATTACATGTCCACCTTGTACAAACTGTCCCTGTCTACATGTTCACCTTGTACAAACTGTCCCTGTCTACATGTCCACCTTGTACAAACTGTCCTTTTCTACTAATTTAATATCAAACCTCCTGTAGGCATGACAAGCATGTCTTAATACATGTTCACCTTGTACAAACTGTCCCTGTCTACATGTCCACCTTGTACAAACTGTCCTTTTCTACATGTCCATCTTGTACAAACTGTCCCTGTCTACATGTTCACCTTGTACAAACTGTCCCTGTCTACATGTCCACCTTGTACAAACTGTCCTTTTCTACATGTCCATCTTGTACAAACTGTCCCTGTCTACATGTCCACCTTGTACAAACTGTCCCTGTCTACATGTCCACCCTGTACAAACTGTCCTTGTCTACATGTCCACCTTGTACAAACTGTCCTTGTCTACATGTCCATCTTGTACAAACTGTCCCTGTCTACATGTCCACCTTGTACAAACTGTCCTTTTCTACATGTCCACCTTGTACAAACTGTTCCTGTCTACATGTCCACCTTGTACAAACTGTCCCTGTCTACATGTTCACCTTGTACAAACTGTCCTTGTCTACATGTCCATCTTGTACAAACTGTCCCTGTCTACATGTTCACCTTGTACAAACTGTCCCTGTCTACATGTCCACCTTGTACAAACTGTCCTTGTCTACATGTCCCCCTTGTACAAACTGTCCCTGTCTACATATCCACTTTGTACAAACTGTCCTTTTCTACTAATTTAATACCAAACCTCCTGTAGGCATGACAAGCATGTCTTAATACATGTCCACCTTGTACAAACTGTCCCTGTCTACATGTCCACGTTGTACAAACTGTCCTTTTCTACTAATTTAATATCAAACCTCCTGTAGGCATGACAAGCATGTCTTAATACATGTTCACCTTGTACAAACTGTCCCTGTCTACATGTCCACCTTGTACAAACTGTCCTTTTCTACATGTCCATCTTGTACAAACTGTCCTTGTCTACATGTCCACCTTGTACAAACTGTCCCTGTCTACATGTCCACCTTGTACAAACTGTCCTTGTCTACATGTCCCCCTTGTACAAACTGTCCCTGTCTACATGTCCACCTTGTACAAACTGTCCTTTTCTACTAATTTAATATCAAACCTCCTGTAGGCATGACAAGCATGTCTTAATACATGTCCACCTTGTACAAACTGTCCTTTCCACATGTCCATCTTGTACAAACTGTCCCTGTCTACATGTCCACCTTGTACAAACTGTCCTTTTCTACATGTCCACCTTGTACAAACTGTTCCTAATTACATGTCCACCTTCTACAAACTGTCCCTGTCTACATGTCCACCTTGTACAAACTGTCCCTGTCTACATGTCCATCTTGTACAAACTGTCCTTTTCTACATGTCCATCTTGTACAAACTGTCCTTGTCTACATGTTCATCTTGTACAAACTGTCCTTTTCTACTAATTTAATACCAAACCTCCTGTAGGCATGTAGCAAAAACTCTGTTTATTTGCAAAATTCTCAATTGAAAAGGAAGAAATGATTTATAGTATAATATAGCAATAACCCACGCCTGCGTGTGGGTAATGCTGGATTTACCCACGGTTGGCATGGTTTAGTCATGAGGGCAAAGCCCGAGTGGCCAAACAAAGCCAACCGTGGGTAAATCCAGCATTACCCACACCCAGAAGCAAGTTATTGCTATTATACAATGACATTATTTAAGAAAAAAAATAATTACTTTTCTTAAATAATGGCATTGTATAATGCCTCCTTGATGCCCTTCCGCAGCTGTCTCATATTCTGCGGCAGTTCTGATGTACTGCACATGCGTATGCCTATGCAGTACATCAGAACTGTGGGCAAAAGCAATGGAGAAAGCAAGATCTCCATTGCTTTTTACAAACTGTTTTCGCTATGTTAAATGGGTTTAACATAGCGAGACAGCTTTAAAAAAAGCAACGGAGAATCTCCGTTGCTTTTTTTAAAAGCTGTCCTCGGTATGTTAAATCCATTTAACATAGCGAGACAGTTTTGAAAAAAGCAACGGAGAAAGCAAGATCTCTGTTGCTTTTTACAAACTGTTTTGCTATGTTAAATAGATTTAACATAGCGAGACAGCTTTAAAAAAAGCAACGGAGAATCTCCGTTGCTTTTTTTAAAGCTGTCTCGGTATGTTAAACCCATTTAACATAGCGAGACAGTTTTGAAAAAGCAACGGAGAAAGCAAGATCTCCGTTGCTTTTTACAAACTGTCTCGCTGTGTTAAAGGTGTTTAACATAGCGAGACAGCTTTAAAAAACTCATTTAACATAGCGAAACAGTGAGAAAAAAAGAGTTATAGTAATGGAAAAAGTCCGGGCGACCGGATCTTTTTCTATTACTATAACTCTGATTTACAACGTGTACGCTGACCAATTAGCGTGCACATTTTTAAATATTAATGGGGGGGGGTTGTACAATTTCCATCAAACTATATAACCTGTGAATATCGTCTTAAAAAATTAAGTAGTGATAGTAAAGAAAAAATTATTTCCACACCATCCTACAAAATAACAGTAAAAACAGAAGTAATAACAGGTACAGTTGAACATAATCCAGCAACAAACAAGAAATGTAGAATGAATCCTAGTGGTTGCAGCTCTCAACATTAAAAACAAAAACACCAAATGAACAGAAAAGGCAGCTGCCAACTCCAGAATAGGAACTCAGTAATCAGCCATGAACTGGTAAAACCGTTTTTACACTACTACTTGGAGTCCCCCAACAACATGTGATAACATTTTAAGATTAATGGAACTTTGAAAATAAAGACTGTCCCAAATTAATGGCTTTATCTTCTACAGCTTCCCATTCCATAAACGTAATAGTGTCTAGTAAAAAAATCCAGACTATGGCTGTTAATCACTACAGTTATATTTGTGTCAAATAGATTAACAGGTAAAAAAAAAAACTTTCAATGACTTCAAAGGCATTTTTCATCATTGCTCTCCAATTATTATTACCAGCTCAAGAGTCTAGAAAAAGAATCTCCTGCAGTCATAACCACATAAGCACAAAAGGCCCATATGACCGATGTTCAGTTAGTACCAGGCATCAGAGGGGGATGCACCATGAAGGATGGGGGGGCAGCTCTGACTGTCACTTGGGTGACACCTAAATCAAGCACTAGTTATCATACCTATGGAAAATGGATCTGCAGAACACGCCACACCCACTAGTGTTGGCTTAGCACTAGGGTGACACCTATAGAGAGTAATATGTGTTGCAATCATGGACAATAGATTTACAGAGCACACCCTGCCCATTGGCTAACTGCACTAGCCAGGGAAGTCAAGCATGGATGTACTCATGTTTCCCAAGGATGATTTATGTAGTCAAGTTCAAGGGAGGTGCCTTGGGCTATAGAAATATTTAGGGGCTTGATAAAGCAGAGTCCTCCGAGTCCAACAGACTGCCCTGCCTCCCACCACTTGACTATGAACTGTCTGGGGATGATTAAGGCCTCCAGCTAGGAAACAAGAGTAAGTGGTTATTAGGCTAACAACCCCAGGGGCCCTTTTAGATATAGCCAGGCTTGTCAAATGTAGCTCACAAGGTTTGATACCCCAGGAGTATTTTAAGGGGTATTTGTAGGCTTTGGTCTGTCTGGTTAAGCATTTACAGGCTGCCTCTACCTACTAGAGATATAGGTGCCAGACCAGGGCTAAATTTCTGAGTCCCCAAACACTTGTTCAAGTTAAGCTTGAATCGAGTTAGAAAAGAGCTCTGCTTCATGTAAATGGGAAGCCTGCTCCAGAGAAGGCATAGGTTGTGAGAATCATATCTGTCCCTCCATCATGTTCTATTTATGTTGCAGGTGAGGGTTAGCTGCCTAGACTGGGTAATTCTAATGCTATTTCCAGATGTGCTATAGGTCTAGCAGAGATCAGGCATAGATTGCTTCTCAGCAGTCTGTAGGAGACTGAATACAGGGATAGGACTTTGAGAAGGTCCACTTACGACATGTTCTTTATGTCCTGTATTTTCTTGTGAGGAACCTCTGTGGTGGCTCTAGTTGTTGCATATGCCTGGCCAGGTACGAACTTAAGGGGATTGTGCTTCATGACTGGTATGATGAGGGCCAAGTGTAGTGGAACAATTATATACTTAGACATAGATGCCTTACACTTGCAACATAGACTGATTTTGTTAGTACCCTTTGACAAATGATAGCAGAAGGCCCGTTTACTGTCTACATTCTTTCTTAACTCCCTGACTATTTAATCTACTCTTAGGGGTGAACTATCAGTGTGGTGGTTTTCAGGTGTAGCCACCTCCCCAAAGAATTCTGTTATGTATTTATTTCTTGGTATTAAGTCTTAGACTGTGATTGTTGCACCAGTTAATAGTCTGCAACAGGAGGGTATTTGTGTCTCTGGGGGATTTTATGACTATGCCTAGTTTGCAATCATCTGCAGATACGATCAGCCAGAAGCCCTTGATGTTGGCTCTTGATTTCAGAGAAACAGATGTTAAAAAGGAGCAGTCCCAACACCAAGCCTAGTGTGTGGCCTCTTTGTGGAGATAGATTCTCTTTTCCTAATTTATTTATTTACCTTTGTTGACCGGGAGTGTCCGACTGGACGTAGGTCCATTTTCAGTGGAGGCCCGGGGAGAAAAGCTCCACAGTTAAAATAAACAGGCAGTAGTTACATTGGATTACATAGCAATTAACAATTTGATTAACATAGCAATTAATTACAAACATATTTACAGATAAAGAACATGGTACATCAGTAGACAACTAGAATCTTTATCTGTGAAGTACATAACAGACATTAACAAATGTTACAATAAGAAGTTCCTGTTGTATAAGTACTAGGCTTATGAGCATCTGAGCTTGCTATAATCAAGGTAGTTAGTGGGGTGGAAAGAAAGGTAGTGGTTGGATGGGGTGGGTGATATTAGAGTGGTAGTTGCAAGGGCATAGCCAGCATGTGTTTAGGTGCACTTTTAGTAAAGTTTTGAAGTGGGTGCATGATTGTACGGAGGTAATTGTGGGTGGGAGGGAGTTCCATAATTTGGCGATGGCACAAGAGAATAGTGCTTCGCCAGCAGAGTTATTGGCTTTAGTGATCTGCAAGTGATTTTTGTTGCTGGATCTTAGTGGTCTGGTGGTGCGATAGGGTTGGAGTAGATTCTAGAGGGGTGGGACATTTCTTCTGTCCTATCAGTGAGTCAGTGGGTGATTCAGGGGTTCATACCTTATTTAGTGAGTTTGTCAATCTCCATTCTTCTGTCCTATCAGTGAGTCAGTGGGTGATACAGGGGTTCATACCTTATTTAATGAGTTTGTCAATCTCCATTCTTCTGTCCTATCAGTGAGTCAGTGGGTGATACAGGGGTTCATACCTTATTTAGTGAGTTTGTCAATCTCCATTCTTCTGTCCTATCAGTGAGTCAGTGGGTGATTCAGGGGTTCATACCTTATTTAGTGAGTTTGTCAATCTCCATTCTTCTGTCCTATCAGTGAGTCAGTGGGTGAAGGGTTCATACCTTATTTAGTGAGTTTGTCAATGTCCATTCTTCTGTCCTATCAGTGAGTCAGTGGGTGATACAGGGGTTCATACCTTATTTAGTGAGTTTGTCAATGTCCAGCAAGTAGAATATTATGTCAAAAGTTTTGGCCACGTCATGGTAGACAGTAGGCACTATTGTGCCCTCATCCATTGCTGTGATGTCCTCCTCAAAGATGTCCACTACGCTGAATAGGGGAATACATTAATTTGATCAAGCTAACATTGCTCGATCGGGTATAACACCAAGTGTTATTACCAAATTTCTCCTTGCCGAATGGTCAGAATGTCATACAAAACACAGAATGCAACATTTCTGACTGCTCTACCATGGGTCAAAAAGGGGGGATGTTGTGCGATTTACAAAAATTGCATTCACATTTATGAGATGTTGCTGCACTGCTTTCGAACATATTCCGTTCAGCCATCCACCTGCCGATCAAATGAATGGATACCTGAGTAGGCATGACCTGCCCTTGACAGAAACAAACTGGGTTGAATCCGGTGTCTCAAGGTTTCCTATATCATTGTTTAGCATTTACAAGACATGTTTTGTTTGCTTTGCATACCTCTAATTTGGCTTTGTAGAATTTATTAGTGACCTCAGTTGCTTTTTTAGATTGATGAGGTGGTTTCTACCTTGTTGATCACCTTAGCTGAAAAGTGCCTGGCTGCCACCCTGAGACAGGAAGGAATTGGTCAGTTGAGGAAAAAGTAGGGGAGCCACTTGTCATGACCCCGGGTATAGGGAATAAAAAAAGTTGTAAGGAGAATCTCCTTAAACCAATCTCCAAATGAAATTGGTATGCAGAAAAACACGTTTAGTGGAAAAAGTCTTGTTAAATTCTCCAGCTGTGGTAAACTGCTGATGCGACCATCAGATATATGGACGTTACAGAATTAAACATGATTCTGAGGACTAGCAAGTTCATTATTAAAAGTTCTTTTGAATCTGTAAAATGGTTAGTTTTGATTTAAATAACTTATGATATTAACACATTGTTATTGTACAGTGAAAAATATAACAAAATTCATGTTCCTCTTAGATGTATATAAAAACTAAATATGGAGGCTATGTTTAAATACTGATGAGCATGTTACAGTGATTAGCATTTCAGTGGCAGACAGAAGTTTCAAACAATTCAGACTCAATAAGACTTCACAGACTTAAGACCACATCTCTTGTCTCTCTGTGGTACTTATTAAGCCTTCCGACATGGCACTGCAATCTTAAACCTGGTATATGTGCTCATGGTTATACTGATAGTTTACTCTCCATTTCACTGTTACAAGGAAGGTGATTGAATCCTTGAAATTTCAACAAAAATGTGGCAACACCCAGCACTTACCTTTGGTATGGATGTAAACTAAGTTGTTTTTAAAGCCGAGGGTTGTTTGACCACGTGCTATAGAACCCATGACGTCCTCGCTAAGGAAGTGAGGTCAGCTCTACCTAAGGGAGTTGTTCATCCCTCTCTAGAATATGGACTACCAAACTTTACCAGCACATCAAAAAAGTAATTGCACAAACTTTAAAGAACGGGAAAAATGATTTGCCATTTTATCACAAGTACTCCTCAAACAAAGCTTCGTTCCCTCACCCTGGCTAATGGAAAATGATTCCTGAGCAATTTTAGCACCTGGAATATCTTTTGGCACTTTTGTGACCTGTTACAATAAAGGCACATAAGAGGGACAGATGGCAGATGGCTGCAAATGATCAGTTTATTGATGTGGAAGACAACTGCCTGGATGACTTTTATTTGCCAAAGGTTGGCACGTTGATGGGCACAGCCTGTGCCAATTAACATGCCAGCCTAGCAATTGCACAATGGGAATTTTATTGTGCGCTACTTAATAATTGTTTTAGGGAACATATAGTTTATTATAAGTGCTTTGTGGATGGTGTTTTTATTCTATGGAATGAGTCACCTGAATTGCTGCATGAGTTTATTGTGTATTTGCAATCCACCACCTCTTTTTTGAAATGTAGTTATGTTTACTCTGGCAAGTCTATTGATTTTCTAGATGTGACTGTTATGCAGAATTTGATTGTAATTTTAGGACTGTGTATTTAAAAAGAAATGTAAGAAGAATTCATTGTTGCATAAGAAAGATTTTTTTTCTTGAAAAGGGCTATGATGAGAAAGACCTAGATGAATATATAAACAGTCTAAGACTGGGAATACCGACTATAAGGAGACCATATTTTTCTAATGCCGCTAAACATCTCATAGATACAAGACCGACACATACTCCCAGCATTGATGCTAGATTAACTTTAACTTATTCTAGTAATGTGAACATGATTTGTGATATAGTAAAGAAAAACTGGGCAATTGTATGTGTAAATGACAACTTTAAACAGATTGTAAATCATAAACCACAATTCAGTTTTAGAAATAGCTTGTCCCTTAAGAGACAACTGTTATAAGAAAACCAAGGACAACTATGCACCATTATCACAGCGTTCAGGTACCTTTATCTGCAGGAGATGTAAGGCTTGTAAGTTTGTGTATACAGGGTGCACTTTTACACATCCTACACAAGGTTTTGTGATAGAGACATCCTTTCATGCTGATTGTACAACCCAGAATCTTATATATATTGCTTTTTTATGTAGAGTGTTTTGTATTATATGTAGATAAAATTAACAGGCTTTTTAAAGATAGAATTGTAGAACGTATGAATTATATTAAGAATAAGAAACTAGATAATGCATTAGCACAACATGTTTCTGATATGAGACAGAGACATAAGTTTAAGTTCATGGCTCTAGAGTTAATTAATCCAAATAAAAGAGGCGGTGACTTCAAGAATTTTACAGAAATGAGAGAACAGAAGTAGGTTATCTATCTAAATGCAGATAAACACCCAGGTATTAGAGAGTTTCTCTTCAACCTGTGCTGAAGGCACGCCCACTCCAACATTAGTCTTCTTCAGCATATCATGGTCTTTCTCTCTTTCTTAGGTAATTCTATTTCACAACAACTGCTTGGTTGACTTGATTGATAAATTTGTTCAAGTGTAGCACTGTTTAATAGGTCTGAATAAGCAGCCTGAGGACTGTGAAAGTGATTACCTTGTAGTCTTGGTTGTTTTGTTTTATTTTTTATTCACATTTTTGGATTTATTTGAGCCATGGTGATCATTCTTTCTTTTTGATATAATTTTATGGACAGGGAACTGCCAGATGTACTAGTAAGGTTTAATAGGGACAGGCACACCAGAGATCAAACTGCCATATTTGCTAAATAATGGACAAGCAAGGGATTTTCAGAAAAAAAAATCTTTGTCTGCTTTATTGACTGCTCTAAAGTCTTTAATAACATGAAACTGGGGTAAGTGCTTAGAGAAATGGAGATTCTCTTCCTGACGATCTGTACTCAGAACAAGAAGCAACATTTAAAACAGAATATGAATAACGGATTAGTTCAAGATTGGAAATAGATGTGACAAGGCTGTATATTGTCACCATACTTATTCAATTTATATGCTGAATATCTCAAGTGACATGTTCAGGTAGACAGATCAGGTGTTGGAATGGAACCTGCTGAGTGAAATATTAAGGTCTGAGCTATGCATGTGATACCAGTCACATGTCTGACACTGAGGAAGAATCAAACAGCTTGTTGAAGGAAGTGCGACATAAAAATGCCAAAATTATGTCATGTTACCTTATCAATTATTTACAAATAGATGGGAAAGAGGGGGCAACAGTGACAGATTCCATTTTCCTGAGCTCCGAGATCTCCCTGATAGTGAATACAGCCATGAAATTAAGATGCCTGTTTTTAAAGAAAACTATAGTAGTTCTGAATAAGAGTAAAATATGTCAGTCAGCAATTATCTGTTTAGACAGACCTGTGGCTTTCCTAGCAGTAATCACACATGGCTATGAGAGTTGCACTATAGGTAAGGTAGTATGCTGGAAAATCAATGTTTTTGAAATGATATGTTAGAGAAAATTTTTGAAGATCTACTCAATATTTAAGGTAATAAATACAATCTGTTCTCTAGAAGGACTGCCAGTACAACTAAAATGCATATACTTTGGGCACATAATGTGAAGACAGGTTTCACTAGAGAAAACACACTAATGCTGAGAAAGATCAAAGGCATAAGAACAAGGGGGCCTCAGAGGTCAAGATGGACAGACAGCATTACTGAATTAAATAATATGAACTGACAAGAACTTAAATAAGCAGTTGCTGATGGGCCTGGTAGTGTTTAAGGTTACAGAATGTAAGATTTGACTAAATGACTATATACTACTACAACGATTTATACACTCACATTACACCTCTCTTTTTCACATTTAATTTTACATCTTTAATGTACAAATTAATATCTCTTCTGTACTATGCATTTCAAGTGGAATATAATTGAAACCCATAACATTAATAAATAACAGCTTTGTCCTTTTTAAAAAATATTAGGTTTAGAGATTTTTTTTCAGTTGTGTGGATTATTAAAGTATATCTTTAGATTCTGCCTACTGCTTGGAGTTGCTATTAGTGGGTCCAGATAAGGACAGTCTTGTATAATATTTCCTACAAAGTAATCTTAAAGACCCTGTTATACAAATTCCTTATCCGATACATTTGACATCCCCTGGATTTCTTTTGTCACATTTGGTAATGTCGTTGCTCTGGAATGAGCTCAACGCTATCTTCTATAAATGTATCCTGTCTTTTCTGAGTAGGTGATTTCTTTATTCTTAACAGTGTACGACTGAAGATATACAGCCATGTTTAAGACAAAATACTTGAGAGAATTAATGAAGCACATCTATTAATAAATATGATAATTAATATAAAAAAGATTATTTTTTTATATTAATTATCATATTTATTAGTAATATTATAATTCCCCTCTTATCTTTAGTTTATTATTATTATTATTTGGTTTTGAATGGTGTTTAGTATTTTATGTAAGTGTTTTACTAATGTCAGTGGATGGCTCTGTAATTAGAGAAGTTGGTTGCTTCTGTAAGTTAATTAACTAATCAACTAATTAACTCAGAGCGAAATGTATATATACCCACAATGTGATTATCTATGTTGTCTGAAGAAGTTTGCTGACAGAGCAAACGAAAAGCGCTTAATTTTATTAAATCCTTTGTGTTTACTGGTTTGCATTGGTCTTGCTGCTACTCTACTTGTTTACCATTTATAGGTAGGGCAAGGGGGGGAGCTGCTACAGGTACAAGCTGATGGGGGCATGATGGGTGCAACAGAAAAGTTTCCTCTGGAGTGCTATTGCACTATGGGTAGTTATTTAAGCTGTGTGTGTTTGTGTGTGTGTGTGTGTGTGTGTGTGTGTGTGTGTGTGTGTGTGTGTGTGTGTGTGTGTGTGTTTATGCATGTACAAACTTGTGATGATGTGTACATGCATGTGTGTCGGTGTGTATTATTTTGTTGTAGCAACTAAAAGCAGTCATGGAATTAAAAAGGCACATTCTTTTTGTGTGCAAAACTCTTACTCTTGGTCCTCAACCCAACCTTGGAAGACCTTGTTTGTTTTTGGTTGTCATCATCTCATCGATGTGGACTGCCACACCAGGTATTACCCAGCACACCAACTGATCTTGCTACATCTCTGAAGGGAGGTTATTTCTACTTCTTCACAAATGTTAGAAAGTCACTAAAGTTAGAGATCTTGGTCATCCAGTTCCAGCATTGTACCAAGATCCAATGCCTTTGCCACTGTTCCACATTCTGGAACCACAAATATGCTTTAAATTCTAAAAGTAGACCCTTACATTGCAAGTTGGATAGGAAAGCAGCAGAAAACTAGCCCCCATGTAGATAATTACTAAAGTAGCTTAGAATCAGAATGTAAAAAAAGTGATTAGTCGCTTTCATCAGGCCTAGCTTCTCTAAGCCTTCTGTTCATCATCTACTTATGACATCGCGAAACCTCTAATCTGGATATGTGGTGAACTTCTTTTTCCAATGACATCAAATTTGCTATAGTCATTTGCTCAGTAGTGTATTAGAAATGGACTTAAATTACATGCAGTGAAGTGTAGCGTTGTCACCTTTGGTAACAACTTGAATACAGATGGCACACCACGCCAGACTTGTACAGTCATCAGAGACCTCTGCACCTTTATAGAACTCTCCATATCCTTTGAGCACCACATAGCCACAGTAGTCAGAAGATGCTTTTATCTAGCCCAGAGTTAATAACTAAAATGATCTCATCCAGGTCAAAGGAAGTTATCACTCAGCTATACTCTGCCCTGATCAGACAGTTATAGAATCAATCCAAACACATCATAGAACTAGAAAGACTCCAGAGGTACCTAACTTAAAAAGATCACTGGAGAAAGGATAATTAACAACCAAGTCAGACTTGAAGTGGTATCACTGTGCATTGTCTCTTACTGGCTTCTGCATACTGATTTATGTTTAGTATTCCATGCAGTTAAGGACTAAACTTCTTGATGTCCAAGTCCTATACAAAATAAAGAGCTCCACAAACATACTAAATAGACTTCAGTCTCAATCAGCAAATATAAACTTTCTTTTCAATGTATCTTTTTAGGATCACAGGAAGTTACTAGGCTATTGGCCCTGATGCCCTTACAAGCCTAGCCAAGAATTTAGCCCATGTTCCAACAAGTCAGCACCCTATGCCACTGTCCAGCAGGGACACAGGTGGACTCCCAGGGGTGTATTTTCTGTTTCCCATCCAGTTATCCAGGTTGTGCTTAAAAAGGTTTGATGAGGTACTCTGCTTTACATGGAGAGGGAGTCTATTCCACAAAAGGGGGAGTCTCTGGGACACAAATCTGTCCTGCGAACAAATCCTATTGATGTCACAGACCAGGTTGAGGTTGCACATGTGGGTTACTTGAGTGGAGCTTGACTTGTGGAGATGCTGCATCCCCATCGGGGCCGGGATCTGAGATTGCTTTGTATGCCAGACAGGGGTCACCTCTGAGGAGTCTGTAGGAGACTGAGTAAAGGGACAGGGCAAATCTGTGTAGGGTAGATGTTTGAGGCCCTGGATTCTCTGGGTGAGGAAACTCTGTGGTCTCTCCAGCTGGCGCATGTTCTTTATGAGCTACATGCCATAATGATACTTCTTTACCATATGAATCGTTCTCATTACTCTAAGCCATTTTAAGTCAGGTAGTTACCATCTCTTGATGTATGTAAAGCAGAGTGATACCCTAATTTTCTTTAATACAAACCGTTATGATTCAATAGGCGTCTAAAGTCCATCACGAGCCTGTCTTGTTTAGTACTTCATGGAGGTAGGAGGAGCCCTATGACAGTGGGAATGGCATAGTGATGACAGACTGTGGATTTACTAGGCCTTGTACTCTGTGATTATTAATAATGAACAGGTGGAGATGCCAGTATAGTGACACATTTATTTTTTCTGCTATCAGTACCATTCTGTGCTTCCTTCAAACAATATTCTCAAAAGCACTGATGCTTCAGAAGGGTTAGAACAATCTTGGCTAAGTTCTGATCTGTGATCAAAAATCTTGGCATCACTTATTTTTCCTGATGCTTCTTTCCCATATGGATTATTCTCAGTACCGTAAACCAGATTAAACCCAATGATGTGTCAAGACGTGTTATATGTACATCTACAAATAGCCACACATACTTGGCATTTGTATTTGTTGAGTTTAAGGTTTATTCTTAGGTGTTGCAGAATACTATTTGTGATGTATACAGCACCTTTCCTATCAATAATTGGTGCAAGAGCTCTCTGGCAGACCTAAGATTTTGATGAAAGAGCAAACAGAGTATAAAGGCATCTGTATGTTCAAATGTTGTCTTGATTGGACAAAGATCTGTTTGGATAAAACATGATTTGCCAGGTGCCATGAACAGCATCGTTTGCTGAGCAGTATTAAGGTCTTGGCATCATGGGTGCATTAAAATCTCTATCATCAAATTTAGTGGCTTTTGCAAATTCCAGTCTTGTCTGTTTTACCTATAGTCACCATAATGTTCACCATGAAGCAGCCTTTGTTTATTTTATCACATCTCACTTCACCATGTGTTTTAACACCTCAGTTCTTTATTCTGATGGAACTTGGACTATCCTTGTTACATGCACAAATTGTGAAATCTTTGGCTTTAAGTTGATATATTGAAGTCAACTGCAACAAAAATCAGTGAACAGATGGCTTTAACTTTCAGAAATTTGATTTTAAACTTTTAACAGCTTGTCACTCTTTGCATCAGTTTTTGCTGTTTGCACTGTGTTTGTCATTAGAATGTTGGTAGCATGCATTGATTTACTGCTGTTGTCAGTTTTTGCTGTTTGCACTGTATTTGTCATTAGAATGCTGCTAGCATGCATTGATTTACTGCCGTTGCCACTCTTTGCATCAGTTTTCGCTGTTTGCACTGTGTTTGTCATTAGAATGTTGGTAGCATGCATTTATTTACTGCTGTTGTCAGTTTTTGCTGTTTGCACTGTATTTGTCATTAGAATGCTGCTAGCATGCACTGATTTACTGCCGTTGTCACTCTTTGCATCAGTTTTTGCTGTTTGCACTGTATTTCTCATTAGAATACTGTTAGCATGCACTGATTCACTGCCGTTGCCACTCTTTGCATCAATTTTTGCTGTTTGCAATGTATTTGTCATTAAAATGCTGCTAGCATGCACTGATTTACTGCCGTTGTCGCTCTTTGCATCAGTTTTTTGTTTGCACTGTATTTGTCATTAGAATGCTGCTAGCATGCACTGATTTACTGCCGTTGTCACTCTTTGCATCAGTTTTCGTTATTTGCACTGTATTTGCCATTAGAATGCTGCTAGCATGCATTGATTTACTGCCGTTGTCACACTTTGCATCAGATTTTGCTGTTTGCATCATGTTTGTCATTTGAATGCTGCTAGCATGCACTGATTTACTGTCATTGCATTTTATTTGTCATTAGGGCATTGTCAGTGTGTACTGATTTATTTTATGACTGACCTGGTGTGTAAACTGTCATCTTTTACAAACATACATATGTTTCTATTTATATTAATTGGGCTCTTCTGTTTTCAATTTGCTTGCTGTGACTGCCATAAGGTATTTTCCCAATGTGACTGTTCATCTTCCACAGGATCTTGGTATGGTAATCCAGTGGTTTATCCACTCTATACCTGGGTAATAAATGCATTATAAAGCTTGTGAACATTAAGACATATTGTGCTTTATAGAGATATTTTCAAAGTAGATTTGTCATCACAAAACTGAACTTTAATTAACCAGAAGTATGCCAAGCTAAAAATATTTTTACTTGTAACTCAGTCATAAAACTGGAACAAGCTTTGACTAACTTCAAGACTTCCCAGTTGCGATCTGTTTTTATCTTCCATCTGCTACCCCTGAATACCCTCCTCCCTGTTCTTTCTTACCTTAAAGGTATGCTGATTGAGATGTATTGTCCCAACCAAGGACTAAGCATGCCTGTCCCTTCTAGGCCAAGATGGAGTCTGTCCCTTGCACATGGTTGTTCTCTTTGTAAGATTGCTGCCATCCTTTAGCCAGTGAATAGCAAATCTACATCCAAAGTTACAAAATAACAATCTATAATGTTATTGTTATTTGACCAGCTTAATAATTGTTGTAAAAAATCAGCTGTGTCCTTAACAATTGTAGATAAGTGTAAAACTGTTTTCAGTTTATTTTTAAGAAATTTCGAGATAGGTTCTGTGACCCCCCCCCACTTGTGGATACTATATGTTTAAGTGGAGTCTTAATTAAAGAATTGTGAATTTTAGGGACACCATGTATAATAGGAACTTTAACTGTCAGAATAAACAAATACTCTAATAGTTCTAGGGATATTTCACCATTTATCTGCATACTATATAAATCTGAATTAAATTCAGTAACAACTGTCATCACATCCCTTCTCACTATTTGTGTCTAGTCATCTGTAGCTAACATTTCTAACGTATTATAGTATGCAGCATCCAACACAACCACTCCCCCTCCTTTGTCAGCATTGTTAATTACTATATCAATGTTATTAACCAGAGGTTGTACTTTGTCAGCATTGTTAGTTACTATATCAGTGTTATTAACCAGAGGTTGTACTTTGTCAGCATGGTTAATTACTGTATCAGTGTTATTAATCAGAGGTTGTATAGCTGCATTCTATTCACTAGTCAAGTTATACAATGTTTTCCTTTTCACATTATTAAATTTTTATTTTATTTAGATTTCATTTTCAACTGCAACTTCAAAAGATGATACTACAGGGTTACTTGCAGGTTGTATAAATAGTTGCCGATTTATTGATTGGTACATAGTTTTGATCATCTTCCATCTAACAACTTTAAATTCAACTTCATGGTAAAAAGCCTAAAATCCAAAGGTATGAGAGAAACATGAAGAGAATTTTTTGGTATAAAAGTTAAACCCTTATTTAATACTGCATATTCATGTTCTATTAATTGGTATTGACATAAATTAAAAATAATAAAATTTATTGTCTGGTTTCAGACCTTGAGTGGACGGTGTTCAATTTGTCTCATCTTCTTTCAGCCATGGTTGCTGTTGATTCATTCCTGTTGGGGCATAGGGTAAGGTTCTTTCTGAAGTGTCAGAAAATGTAAAGGGTCCGAGACTGCTACTGAATCTGAATCCACAATCGCCTGCTCCAAATGCATTCCTCCATTCATGGGCTGGCATCATCCCATTGGCTTGTGCTGAGTGTTGGCAGTTTCTACTTCCTTTTCGTTAGATCTGCTGTGACTGACCATGAGAAAACTTTACCCATTTAAAATCATTATAGTCCCTCCGCAGCTTGCATTTTTTTTAATAAGTCTCTTCTGAAATGCTGTAAGTTTATCCAGCATTTCATCTAATTCTTCATCAAAACCTTGAGATAGTGGGTTTTGTTTAACCTCCAATCGTTGATGAATATCTTTAACATTACCCTGTTGAACAGAACTTGTGGAGGGAATAATACTAAACTGATGTCATGTCGCCGGCGACTCAGAAAGCAAACAAACAAATACAAGATAGCACCACTGAGTTAAGTGGTTTTATTGCATTGGAATTATCTTGTTTTATTTTTAAGCTTCCAATCTGCACTGGCAGTGTTGTTTGTTAGTGACTGAGACAGTGACGTTAAAAAGCAGTACATCTTTCTCTTTCTATTTTTTTTTTAAACTGGCAAAATATTTAGTAAAAAATAATTGCAAGATAGTTTGTAGTAAAGAAACACTGATACAGTATTTTTTTTCCATTTTGTATATTTCAAAACTGACACCAAAGATGTAGCTGGCAACATGACCAGCTTTCTTCTTCTGCAGCCTTAAGTGCATTACGTTGCTCTGGTGAATGCACTGCTCAGACATTGAAAAGGCACTATCAAGCTAGTCATATGGTTAATGTTGAGGTTTCTTCATAGTAACACTGTGTAACCATTAGAAGCTGGCACAGAGGGCTAAGGTCATGAGGCGTAGTTGTTATGGTGCAGAGTTTGATGTGTAACCATTAGAAGCTGGCACAGAGGGCTAAGGTCATGAGGTGTAGTTGTTATGGTGCAGAGTTTGATGTGTAACCATTAGAAGCTGGCACAGAGGGCTAAGGTCATGAGGTGTAGTTGTTATGGTGCAGAGTTTGATGTGTAACCATTAGAAGCTGGCACAGAGGGCTAAGGTCATGAGGTGTAGTTGTTATGGTGCAGAGTTTGATGTGTAACCATTAGAAGCTGGCACAGAAGGCTAAGGTCATGAGGTGTAGTTGTTATGGTGCAGGGTTTGATTCTCGCAGCTCTCATTTGTCTACTGTGTGGCCTTGAACAAGCCACTTAACTAGACATTGCTCCCAGGTGGCCCAGTGGGCCTACCTGCTTAACATTTTGGCATTATTATTATTATTATTATTTGGAAAAAGCACGCAACTTCCTAGTTATATTGGCATTCAGAGATAAACTACAACTCAGCCACCCCTAGTTTGATTAGAGGATTGGGTGCCTGGTGCTGGACTGAGCGGTTGAGCAGAGCACACTTGATGTCTAGGCATTCTCTATGCATTGCAGAACACCTAGTCTCTGCTTTAATTAGCTTGAAGCCAAAGAGACAAATGGAATGTTCCTCTCCCTTTAAAAATTTGTGAGAACACTGCTCCTAAACTCATCTTTAATGCATCCTTACAAACTGTAAACGATTTTCCAAAATCCTGAAGTGCTAAAACAGGCTCAAAACCTAATACATGCTCCAGCTCCTGAAAGCAATGGCAGCTTCTACTGACCACCATTTCTCAGGGACATCTTCCAGTTGATTATGTCTATAAAAGGGCTTGTTACTGTGGCAAAGGCATGAGAGCATGCTAGATAACATCTTGTTTTCCCCATAAAATACTCTTAACTGTTAATTTGTTTCTGTGCCATGCTATTTTCTTAATGCTTTCACTTTTTTAAAGTATATTCACCATTTTTCTTCCTATAACCTACTCAAAGTAATTAACATCTGTCATGCCTATCTTGCTATTGGAGGTCTTCATGGTTTGTAAGTCAACCTAGTACAGACTCTATCGTATCTATATTTAAATCATAGTATTCGAAATGTAAAGTAACATTTTTAGATGAAATTGCAACATAGTTGGTGTGGTTCTTTCAAGACACTATACGTTAATTTTTGGAATGTCCCTGGGCCACCATGCAGTTCCAAAGGAACATTAATATAGCAATAACCCACGCCTGGGTGTGGGTAATGCAGGATTTACCCACGGTTGGCGTGGTTTGGTCCCGAGGCGGCCCGAGGACCAAACAAAGACAACCGTGGGTAAATCCTGCATTACCACACCAGAAGTGAGTTATTGCTAATATACTATGACATTATTTAAGAAAAGAAATTACGTTTCTTAAATAATGGCATTGTATAATGCCTCTTTCCTGCCCTTCCACAGCTGTCCGGTATCCGCGGCAGTTCTGATGTACTGCGCATGCCTACGCAGTACATCAGAGCTGTGGCCAAAAGCAACAGAGAAAGCAAGATCTCCATTGCTTTTTACTGTTTCGCTATGTTAAATGGGTTTAACATAGCGAGACAGCTTTAAAATAAGCAACGGAGATCTCCATTGCTTATTTTAAAGCTGTCTCGCTATATTAAACCCATTTAACATAGCGAGACAGGTTTAAAAAAAAAGCAATGGAGAAAGCAAGATCACCGTTGCTTTTTACATACTGTGTTGCTATGTTAAAGGAGTTTAACATAGCGAGACAGCTTTAAAAAAAGCAACGGAGATCTCCGTTGCTTTTTTTAAACCTGTGTCGCTATGTTAAACTCTTTTAACATAGCGACTTATACTAATGGAAAGTCCGGGGCCAGACCTTTTTCCATTAGTATAAGTCGATTTACAACGTGCACGCTGGCCAATCAGCATGCACGTTTTGGAATATTAATGGGGGGTCATGGTATAATGTGGAATACACCATCTCTCACTAAAACCGTTGTTTACTCTTTAGCCTCACTGTAAAATGGATTTGCCAGTAACCTTTTCTTAGATCTATTTTTTTTATTTATTTACATTTTATTAACTGAGTTAACCATACTGGAGTATGACCCTTTTCAGTAGATTTATTTTTATTTCATTTGTCCTTTGATAACCAGGAAATTGACTGAGTCAATGGCCCATTTCAAATGTAGACCCAGGGAGAAATGTTCCACAACTGATTCAAAAACATTTAAACAGGAGAGAAAGCCCTGCGACATGTTACAATGAGTAGGGGAGAAAAGCTCAAGAAAAACATTTTACAGTGGCTGATAAATAATTATGTACAAGGGAAAGAATTCCCCACAACAAATAAAAACACAGATGAAAAACGTTTGCAGAAATATTAGGAATACAATATGTACTTCAAATAGCTAGACACACTGCCGAAATGGATAGCCTATGTCAAGCAAACAAATACATAGATTTTCAAAATATTGACTATATTTCTAATAATGTATGAAGGTTAAAAATAGTAGAGTCTGAGATGAGGATGAGTCTTTATATATGCGAATAGATACCCAACAGAATATACAGCAGTAATATATATATATATATATATATATATATATATACACACATATATATTTATATATATATATATATATATATATACATATATACATATATGTATATACATATATATTTATATATATATATATATATATATCAAAGACAAAGCAAACTTTATTGCCGATCAGATATACACAGCAGTGCAAGCTGAACAAAATTATGTTGTGTTGGTCCCTGTTCAAGACATAACAATGAACACACAGTTTAAATGACAGTAAGACTAATGCACATACAGTAATAATTATTAACAACACAAGTTACTATAATTGGAGAGGAAAACATTAGACAACATTATACTTGTAGGTACTGCAAGACTATGACTTCACATTGTGATTGCTTAGAATATTGCATTTCATCACTTGTAGTATGATATATTCTGATGTTCATATTGCACATGTATGGACTGGTGATTAACTATTGCACAATCAGGAAGTAACAGCATAAGAAATCAGACTAAATGTACTAGTTACTGAAGCAATTTGACAGAGTGATTACTATATCTGATACTTCATAACAAGTGACATATTGATCTAATTGCTCACTGTTATGCCTGGCATTTGAGTACAGCAGCCTTATGGACAGAGGGAAGAAGCTCTTGTTCAGTCTAGATGTTTTGCAGTGCAAGTTGCAATACCGCCTGCCCAAGGAAAGGTGGAAGTACATGCCATGTTCAAGGTGAGTGGGATCGTTGATTGTCTTCCTAGCCCTTCTCACACACTGAGTCACATGCAGATTATCCATGGATGGGAGCAAGGAACCAATGACTTTTTCCTCTGTCCTCACTACTCTCAGGAGAGCCTTGCAGTCAGGCACTTTGCATTTATCATACCAAACTATGAGGAGGGACTGGGACAAGTTTGCCTTCCTGAGTTTCCATAGGAAGTGCAGACATTGTTTTGCCCTCTTCATTGTGTGGTTAATATGAGTCGACCAGGATAGGTCATCTGAGATGTGCACCCCCAGGAACTTGGTGTTTTTGACTCTGTTCACTGCCATCCCCTTAATTTCTAGAGGTTGATATATTTCCTGAGTCCTCCTGAAGTTCACTATTAATTCTTGCTTATATTTAAGGCCAGGTTGTTGCTGTCGCACCAGCCTATCAGATGCTCCACTTCATTCCTGTAGACTGTTCCCTCACTATCTCTGACAACAGCCCCATGCTAAAGGATAATGCTGTCCAAGCTGCAAAATCCTTTACTAATGCACTTTACGGGCACCTAAAAGAATGCAAGGATCGTGCTATCCCAAACAAAACCAAGACTCACTCCTCCAAGAAAAGGAAACCAGTCTGGTGGAACCCTGCCATAAACATGCTATACAATAGAAGGAGGAAACTAGTACAGAAAAGAGTAAAATCCCAAGAAGGGAAGACATCCCTGATCAGTATCAGTAAGAAACTATGTTCCCTCATAACATCATCCAAGGCTAGCTTTGAAAAAAAAATTGCCATGGACTCCAAAGATAACCACAAGGCATTCTTTAGCTATGTCAAGAATCTAAGTGGCAATTCTCAGATCTGCTCGGAGTTAGTGCAGAATGGCACAAAATACACTAAAGTGACTGATATAGCCAACATCCTGGCAGACAGGTTCAGTGCAAACTTCAACCCCCCCCTGACCATAACTATACCAGAAGAATGTAGTGCCCCTGAAATCACAGACACTCAGGTTAAAACAGCCCTTTCCAAAGTCAAAAACACAGCATCAATGGGACCGGACGTTGTCCCAGGCTACATCCTACACGAGCTCAAAGATGAACTAACCACTCACCTAAACACACTGTTTAAACTCAGCATCTCCACAGGCTATGTGCCCACAGAGTGGTGCACAGCAATGGTTATTCCGATCCACAAAGGTGAAGCCACAATGGACCCTGGGAACTATCGCCCTATAAGCCTGACTAGCTTGGTCTGCAAAGCTATGGAGTGCATCATCATGGATCTCATTAACAGAGACATTTGAAACCTTCAAACACTGGACCCAACCCAGTTTGTCTTTAAGGGCAGATCATGCCTTCTAAACCTGGTGGACTTCTTTGAGACAGTTACCAAGGCTATAGAAGAGGGAAAGGTGGTCCACACAGCCTACCTAGACCTCGCAAAGGCCTTTGACACTATTCCCCACTCAGGTATTATAGACAAGCTCACCAGCCTGAACATAAACCCCTATGTCACGAGATGGGTTGCCAACTGGCTCACGGACAGAACCCACATGGTAATAGTTGCAGGAGCTAGGTCTGACTCTAAACCTGTTACAAGTGGCGTTCCCCAGGGCTCAGTCCTAGGACCCCTCCTGTTAGGCATATACTTCTCAGAGGTGCAGGCAAGTACAGGAGGACTATGGCTCACCAAGTTCACAAACGACTGCAAACTAGGGGCTATAATTGACTCTCCAGCTGACACAGACATCCTCCAAAAGGGTCTCACTAGACAGGTACCTTGTGTCAAAACCATGGTCTCAAGCTAAATACCAAAAAGTGCATAGTCATCCACTTTGGAAAAAGCAAAGTACCCACAAACTACCACATAGGTGGTAGCCCCCTAAATATGGAAGACGTAATAAGGGATCTGGGGACCCAAGTAGATAGTAACCTCTCCTTTGATAATCACATTGCCAAAGTGGTTGGAAAATCCTTCTATGTGGCCCACCTAATCACAAAAGGGTTTGCATCTAGATCGAAAGAGTTCATTGGGCCCCTCTACTCATCACTCATCAGACTCCTCATAGAGTACAATGCCCCATTTGGGATGTACCTTATAAGACACCTGCAACAACTGGAAAGACAACAGAAATTCCTCACCAAGAGGATCATTGGCCTCAAGCAGATGCCGTTTGCAGCTCAATTGAAGAAACTCCAGCGGTACTCGGTTGCATACCGCCTACTCAGAGGTGATCTCTGCCTGACATACAAGGCCATGTCCAACCCAGAATTGATGGACACGCTCCACCTAAAGAAAACCATATCCCCTCGAGCCACACGCTCCAGGGATCTAAACCTGACCACAACAATAAATAGGACGTGCTGGAGGGATAGTTTCCTGTCCCAGAGACTTCCCATGCTCTGGAACATGATTCCAATCTACATTAGGCAGAGCTCCTCGCTAAGCCTCTTCAAGAGAAACCTTGACGAGTGGATGGGAAACAAAGTTTACCCCAGGGATCACTTCAATGGCTCTGCTGGACCAAGGCACAGGGAACTAATCTAAGGGGGCGGCAAAAGCCAACACATTCCGGCTAGGATTATAAATGCCTTCAGGCAGATAGCCTAGTACCTACCTATGAACAAGACATATGACAGTGGTCCATATTCCGGCTAGGCTTATAAATGTCTTCAGGCAGATAACCTAGTACCTACCTATGAACAAGACATATGACAGTGGTCCACATTCCGGCTAGGCTTATAAATGCCTTCAGGCAGATAGCCTAGTACCTACCTATGAACAAGACATATGACAGTGGTCCACATTCCGGCTAGGCTTATAAATGCCTTCAGGCAGATAACCTAGTACCTACCTATGAACAAGACATATGACAGTGGTCCACATTCCAGCTAGGCTTATAAATGTCTTCAGGCAGATAGCCTAGTACCTACCTATGAACAAGACATATGACAGTGGTCCACATTCCGGCTAGGCTTATAAATGCCTTCAGGCAGATAGCCTAGTACCTACCTATGAACAAGACATATGACAGTGGTCCACATTCTGGCTAGGCTTATAAATGCCTTCAGGCAGATAACCTAGTACCTACCTATGAACAAGACATATGACAGTGGTCCACATTCCAGCTAGGCTTATAAATGCCTTCAGGCAGATAGCCTAGTACCTACCTATGAACAAGACATATGACAGTGGTCCACATTCCGGCTAGGCTTATAAATGCCTTCAGGCAGATAGCCCAGTACCTACCTATGAACAAGACATATGACAGTGGTCCACATTCCGGCTAAGCTTATAAATGCCTTCAGGCAGATAACCTAGTACCTACCTATGAACAAGACATATGACAGTGGTCCACATTCCAGCTAGGCTTATAAATGCCTTCAGGCAGATAGCCTAGTACCTACCTATGAACAAGACATATGACAGTGGTCCACATTCCGGCTAGGCTTATAAATGCCTTCAGGCAGATAGCCCAGTACCTACCTATGAACAAGACATATGACAGTGGTCCACATTCCGGCTAAGCTTATAAATGCCTTCAGGCAGATAGCCCAGTACCTACCTATGAACAAGACATATGACAGTGGTCCACATTCTGGCTAGTCTTATAAATGCCTTCAGGCAGATAGCCTAGTACCTACCTATGAACAAGACAAATGACAGTGGTCCACATTCCAGCTAGGCTTATAAATGCCTTCAGGCAGATAGCCTAGTACCTACCTATGAACAAGACATATGACAGTGGTCCACATTCCGGCTAGGCTTATAAATGCCTTCAGGCAGATAGCCTAGTACCTACCTATGAACAAGACATATGACAGTGGTCTCATCTGCAAGCTTGATGATTTTGTTGGATTCATGCTTGGCTGTGCAGGCATGTGTCAACAAGGTGAACAGCAGAGGACTCAGGATGCAGCCCTGAGGGACACCCATGCTCAATGCAATACCGACTGAACTGTTATTTCCCACAAATATTTTTTGGGGTCTGTTGATGAGAAAGTCCAATATCCAGTTACACAGGGGGGTGTTGATGCCCAGCTGGATCAGCTTCGATATTAGATTCTGGGGGATGACAGTGTTAAAGGTGGAGCTACAATCGATGAACAGCATTTTGACATAGCAATTCTTTTTCTCTAGATGTGTCAAGGATTCATGAAGTGCTATAGCTATTTCATCAGCCGTGCAGTGTTTAGATCTATAAGCAAACTGTAATGTATCCAGTGTTGCAGGTACGCTTGAAGAGATATGGTTCTTGATAAACCGCTCAAAACACTTCATTACTGTTGATGTAAGAACAACTGGCCAGTAGTCATTTAGGCTTGTCGGTTGGGTTTTTTGAGTAAGGGAATGATTATTGTATTTTGGAAGCAACTGAGTACAATGGCTAGTTGCAGGGATGTGTTGAATATATCTATTAGTACAGTGGACAGTTGGGTAGCACAGTTTGTTAGAACCCTTCCCATAATATCATCAGGGCCAGCTGCTTTTCTTGGGTTTACTCGCTTCAAGGTCTGGAGAACATCAGATGTTCTTAGAGATATGACCTCCTCACCCTGTTCAACGGGGAGCTTATTTGGCACTGTGTTGTTGTCCATATCAAATCTACTGAAGTAGGTGTTTAGTTTGTTCAGAAATTCTGTGTTGTCATCACATGGGGAGGATGCAGGCTTGTAGTCGGTTATGGCTTGAATGCCTTGCCAGAGACATCTGGAGTCCCTCTGGTCAGAGAAGTGTCCGTGAATTTTACATCTGTAGGTCCTCTTAGGATCCCTTATACCTCTACTTAGAATTGCTCTGGCCTCTTTTAGAGCATCCTTGCCTTTTGATTTAAATGCAGCATTTCATGCCTTTAGGAGCTCATATACTTCACCATATAGCCAGGGTTTCTGATTAGCGTGCATGGTGATACATTTGATGTCTGTTACGTCATCAACACACACGTGTGTGTGTGTAATATTGAACATACAATTGCAGATAAATGCATGGCAGAAAATAAGGCTATTGCAATACAGTAGATTTACATTTGTAAAAGAGCTGAGGTACTTTCCAGATCAAAATACATTAAGATAAGAAGCAGAAAGGATATAAACAGTAAAACAGAAGTAGAATAGATTTTAAATAAATGTAATTAATTATATAAATCCTCAAATCAAAATGTTAAAAATCCATAATATTGTCATTGGGTCATAGGAGATTACTAGGCTATCGACCCAGAGGTCATTTTAAGCCTAGCCGGTTCAACCCATTCTAATACCATAGTTATACTAGTCAATACCCAAGATTGCATTAATGATGACTGCACATGTCCAGGAGGGTTGTGAGCTCTGTCCCTGCTAAGAATTTACGGTGCCCCATCCACTCATCCAGGTTCCGCTTCAACAGTGTCATAGAGGTGCTGTTTCACATGAATTGGTAACCTGTTCCAAATATGTGGCAGTCACTGGAAGATAAATTTGTCCTTCCAGCATGGCCTGTTTGTCACAGACCATATATAAGTCCCTAGAATGGGTAGCCCTATATCCATTTGATGTACAGACATGCAGTAAGTTCATTAGGTTTAGGTCTTGGGTTGCTCTGTAAGCCAGACATAGGATTATGGGAGGCTACAAGGCTAATGGCCCTGGGGCCCTTACAGGCCTAGCCAAGAGCTTATCCCCAAAAAGAAACCTTACTCAGCACCTATCAATGAGGGACACAGGTGGAACCCTTGGGACAAATTTGTGGTTTTCCATCCACTCATCAAGGATGCTCTTGAAGAGGGTCAGCAAGGTGCTCTGTTTGACGTGTATGGGAAGTCTATTTCAGAGACAGGGCAGCCTCTGGGAGACAAACCTGTCTCTCCAGCAGGTTTTGTTGATGTCACATATTAGATTCAGGCCTTTTGAATGGGTAGTGCATGAGGAGTTAGACTGACAGATATGGAGCATCTCTAGTAGGGCAAGGTCCAAGATTGCCATATAAGCAAGACACAGATCACCCCTGAACAATCTGCACGATACCGATTAGAGTGAAAGGGATTTGAGCCTGCCTGCATAGCACAGCTGTTGGAGGTCATGGATTCTTTTTGTGAGGTATTTCAGTGGCCTTTCCAGTTGATGCAGATGTTTGGAGAGGTACATCCCAAATAGGGCATTATATTCAATTATTGGTCTAATGAGGTAGTAGCATAGAGAGGGAATAACTCTTTTTTTTTTTCTGGATGCAATCCCTTCACTTATGAGATGAACCAAGTAAAAGGCTTTTCTGACCACTACCACTACATAGTCAAATCATGTGAGATTGTTGTCAACCTGGGTACCCAGGTCTCTCACCACAGGTTGTGTGCTTAGGGTGTTGCTGTTGATGTGGTAATTGGTATCAGTCATGTTTTTGCTGAATGGTATGATGATACATTTTTTTGCATTTAGCTTGAGGCCATGACTTTGGCACCAGTCATTAGTTGCTGTGAGACCCTCTTGCAGTATGTTGCCATCATTTGTGGAGTCAATGACAGCGTCCAACATGTCATCTGCAAACTTGGTCAGCCACAGTCTTTTTTTCTTTGCCTGGACCTCTGAGAAATAAATGCCAAACAGTAGAGGTTGCAGGACAGATACCTGGGGAACTCCACTAGTGACAAGTCTGCTATCAGTGGTGGAGGTGCCTGTTTTGACTTTGAGGGTCCTGTTGGTGAGCCAGTTGGCCACCTACCTGATGAGATAGGGATTTACTCCATGTTGTGTTAGCATTCCATGATGCTCAAGTGGGGGATTGTTTCAAGGGCCTTGGCCAAGTCAAGGTAAGCTGTATGCACTGACTTTCCCTCATCCAAAAAAGTCAACCAGGTTCAACAGGCAAGATCTGCCCTTGACGAATCCGAACTGGGTGTGGTCAAGAGCTTGGAGATTGCCTATGTCCTTGTTTATGAGATCCATAATAATATGCTACATGGCTTTACAGATCAGACTTGTCAAGCTAATTGGGCGATAGTTTCCAGGGTCAGTAGTGGCACCACCTTTGTGCAAGGGGATGACAATGGCAGTTCTCCACTCAGTTGGAATGAAACCTGTACTTAGGCTGTGGTTGAATAGTGTTCTCAATGGTGAAGCCAGTTTTTGCTGGAGATGGTACAGAATACATCCTGGGATACTATAAGGTCCCATGGGACCTGTGTTCCTTGCCATGGAAGGGGCCTGCAACACTTGATCTATGGAGATATGAAGTGTGGAATAAGTATCAGGGATATCGAAAGGGCCTTTGGGGGGGCAGGGGGTGAAGTTTGCACTGAACCTATCTGCTAGCAGGTTGGCTAAGTCAACAAGATCAATGTAAGTGATACTGTTAAGTACTAATTTGAAACAAATCTGGGCTTTGCCATGGAGGTTCCTGACATAACTGAAGAAAACTATATGGTTTTGCTTTGTTTTGGAGGCTAGTTTTGATTCATAATTGGCCTTGGAGATTTTCACTAGTGATCTAATTTGCTTGTTGAGGGTAAAGAGGGAGTTTTTCCAATGTGGAATTTGCTCCTTTTTACCCTTGGAGAATAGTTTCTTCCTTTTGTTGTAAAGTTGTTGATAGAGTATGTCCACCAAACAGGTTTGTGTTTCTTTGAAGAGCAGGTTTTAGTTCTACTAGGTATGTCTGAGTCTATGCAGTTGTGCAGGTGCTTGTATACTGCATTGGCGTACTATTCAGCATAGTTGTGTGCATCCTCTGAGGGGGGTGGTGGTGGTGTGAAGCTACTGATACCCTCCCTTAGAAGGTTATAATCAGCTTTTGAGAATTTTTTAGTTTGATTACGGCTGGTGGGGGGTTGGGTGGGATAGAAACTTTGAGTGAGACAGTCCGATGATCTGATCTCACCATGGAAGAACATACTATGTGAGTGGTGCAGTGGTCACACATGTTGGTGTGAGCCAAGTCCAGAATGTTATCTCCCCTTGTGCGAAATGAGACGAGCTGGTCTAGTGCATTAGAATTGATGAAGTCAAGGAATCATTGCGAGAGTGCATTAGTGTGAGAATAGTTCACCCAGTCTATGGTGGGGTAGTTAAAGTCACTAAGGATTAGGGTGTTAGGGGGTACCTTGATGGAGTCAAGTAGGTCCAGGTAAGAGCAGTGGGTGTCCTGAGTCATGGAGGGGGTCTATAGCTAACTGTAACTTGGAAGGGTGTCTTACCAACTGTCATTTGCATCTGGAGTAGTTGCAATGTATCATGCTGGCAAACCAGTCTAGAGGTGTGCCTATCCTTAATGAAGATAGAGAGTCTACCACCCTTAGTCTTTCTAACCTCATTTTGGGGTCAGAATGTGATGTGTGCAATAAGGTATATCCTGGTAAGGCAGGGGTGCTCTCCACAGCCCTGAACCAAGCTTCCATGATCACACAAGCATCGGCATCCTTTAGTGCAAGGAGAGCCTCCAGTGAGTCCATTTTTAGGTTATGGTTCCTAATGTTAAGCAGTATGGCCTTCAGTTTGCTTTTTGACAGATCTTTTTATGTTGGAAGGTTTGTCTTTGGGACACTGCCTAAAAAGGCACAATGGGGGAGGTGAGTGCCTTGGCTAGGATCCAGAAACCCAGTGATGACAGGTGGAGGCCATCTCTGGCAAAGCATTGAGGCCTATTGACCATGTCATCCCAGACAGACAGATATTGGATCCCCTTGTAATGACACCAAAAACTAAGCCAATTTTTGAAGTCAATTTTTGTTGGTATTGTAGTATCATTCTTGGTGATGGTGAGATGTTGCTTAGGACTAGGGTCATACCTGCCTGAGACACATACTCTGAGAGTTCAATCATGTCTCTCTTCATATAGTCCAGGAAGGTATGCCTCAAGTAATTCACACCAACATGGACAATGACAGAGTCATACTTGTACTTGTGGTGAGACTTAAGTGCATGCGTGATGTGGTGGATTCTGGCACCAGACAGACAATTGACCTTGACCACCTACTTGTCAAGCCTGGTGAGGGGGACATCAGTGTGTCTCACAACTGAGTTACCAATGACTAGTATATTTGGTTTATTATGTCTTGTGGGCTGTGATGGTTTATTGTTTTACCTTGTAGGCTGTGTTTGTGAGACACTGGTGTGTTGTCTGCTGTGTGTGATGTCTTTGGTATTGTGTGTGGGATGTTTGTGAGTGTGTTTTGGAGGTCTCTGCTGTTTAGGTGCATTTTTATTGAAGACCTTTGCATAGGTGTGTGTATGTTGTGCTTGCCTATGTGATGTGAGTGGTGAGGTGTTTGTGTTGGCAATCTCCTCTTTGTCAGGAGTACTGACTGTGGCATGAGACAGCATGGACTCCAGATACATACATTTCTTGCAGGTGGAAGAATTATGTGCTAGGTGAACAGGGTTGTCAGTAAACATGAGGCAGTTGTTAAACTGTCTCAGTATGCCCACATAGACCAGGCTGTCAGGAGAAATTGATGGGCCAACTGTTCGCTAACGTCATTGGTAAAACTTGGAATTCGCTTCCATCTAACCTTACCCTCGAACCTTCTATAATTCTCTTCAAAAAAGGCCTCAAACAGTATTTTAGAGAACACTGGCTTTGTCCCTGTACTAACCCTGATTAATCACTACTTATTCAATGCTTTATTTAAATTAATATTGTATGCATCTCTTGCTCATAATAGCTTGTTACAACCTGTTGTTTTTGTATACTATTACCAAGGTGACCATTTTGTTACAGGACTTAAACTGGGACTTTTGAGGGCCATCCCAAGGATCCCATTCTCCAAGCCCCCATGTGAGTGGAGATAGGGCCACCATTTCATCTCACACTGGGGCCAGCAGGTTGACCTCTCGTCCTTCATCCGGTACTGTGGGGATGCCCCTCTGTGAACAGCACCACCCAGGAGGCAAGAGGCCACATGCCAGGAGACTCAAAGTGATGCATATTTATCGATGCCTGGCACAATGGGGGAGATACTGAGGTGTGCTGCAAAATGCACAGAGATGGGGGGACCCAGGACTACCTCCCCTGTGAGTTTAAAAGCCCTAGGTGCAAGGCAAAGGGGAGAAGCAGTGTCACAGAAGTCTGGATGAGGGGCTGTCTGAGGCTTTGCAGCCCAGCAGAGTTTATGAGGCTGGGAAGATCCCCTGAGAGGATCCAAGAGCACGTGCAACACTGCATAATTTGGCAGCAGTCAGCAGATATGTAACCCTGGAAAAGAGCTCTCTCTCCTGGATAGAAGTTTAAGCCTGGAGGGGGTCCATCTCAATGGAAGTCTAGAAGGGAGAGAGAGGTGAAAAGTGAATGGGACAGGACAGCTCCCACCTGGGTGATGGGGTATGGACCATGCTCCCCCCTGGGAAGGAAGTCTGGAAAGGGTAGAGAGGCAGATAGTGGCAGGGCTGTGTGAGGGGGGGGGGTCAGGCAGAGCTCCCCACAACGGAAGTCCTTAAGGGAGCAACTGGCAGACAGCAGCAGGGCCTGGAGAGCTTCTGCCTGGGTGAAAGGGATCAGGCAGAGCTCCCCATGATGGAAATCCTTGAGGAAGCACCAGGGCAGATGGTGGAGGGGCTTGGAGAGCTCCTGCAAGGGCGAAGGCATCCAACTGGTGAGACATACCAAATGGGGCATTATACTCGGTTATGGGCTGGATAAGTGCCAAGTATAGGAGGGGTTATAACTTCTTTTGCTGTTGAGGCAGTGCATTTACTACTCAACTGACCTACGTGGAAAGCTTTCCTTACAATGACAGACACATGGTGGTCAAAGTTAAGGTCACAATTAACCTGTGATCCCAGGTCCCTTATCACTTCATGGGTACTTAAGGTATTGTTATTGATTTGATAGTGTGAAGGGACATTGTTTGTGCTGAAGGGAAAGATGATGCATTTCTTTGCATTCAGTTTGAGACTGTGACTAATACACAAGTCATTGGTCTGTGTGAGACCATCCTGGAGTATACTGACATAATTTGTGGATTCAGTGATTGCACCTAGTTTGCAGTTATCTGCAAACTTTGTCAGCCACGACCCTTTAGTTTTGACCTGAATTTCTGACAAGTATATACCAAATTGTAGGGGTCCCAGCACTGACCCCTGTGGCACTGCACTGATAGCAGGTCTGCTGGTTGATGGGTTGTGAGCTAGTTGATAACCTCTCTTACAACGAAGGGGTTTACATTCAGTTTGCTTAATTTATCAGTAATGCCTGAATGTGGTATTGTGTTGAAAGCCTTTGCCAAGTCAAAGTATGCTGTGTGCACAGATTTGCCCTCATCAATGGCCGTAGGCACACTTTCAAAGAAATCTGCCAGATTTAACAGGCAGGATCTGTCCTTCATGAAGCTGAATTGGGTAGGATCCAGGGTTTGGAGGTCACGTATGCATTTATTTATGAGGTCCATAATGATAAGTTCCATGGTCTTACAGATGAGGCTGGTCAGGCTTATGGGTCTGTAATTCCCTGGGTCTGTTGCTAGGTCACCTTTGTGCAGGGGAATACCTGTAGCTGTTCTCCATTCCATAGGAATAAAGCCTGTGGTTAGGCTATGATTGAAAAGGGTACTTGATGATGCTAGTTCATGTTTTAGCCTGTTTAGAAGACAGCCTAAAATGTCATCTGGTTCCATGCAGGCCATGTTCTTTGCCTTGGACAGGGCTTTGAGGACTGAGCAGGTCAGATATTTAAAGGGGTGGGGGTTGAGGGGGTTTATTGTAAATTAGGAGAGGATAAAGGAGTGAAATTTTCACCAGAACTATCCACTCGCATGTTCACTATCTCTGTGTGGTCAGTGTGTGTGATACTGTTGGCCACCAGTTCTGCACATGCTTGGGTCCTACCCTTTCGGTTACATACGTAGCTGTAAAAGGCCTTATGCTTATCCTTGGTAGTACTTGCTAAGTTACTTTCAAATGAGCTCTTGGAGGATTTGACAATTTGTCTTATTTGCCTGTTAAGGCTGAGGAAGGACCTTTTCCATTTTTGGGTCCTTGTCTTTGTTTTCTTAGACATCAACTTTTTGCATTTATTTTAGAGTTTGTTGATGCTGGCTTTGATTCTATCTGGTACAGCCGAGTTTATACACGTATGCAAGTGATTGTACAGGGCTTTAGTATAAGCTTTGGTGTAGTTAGCACTTTCAGCGTGGGGTGGGGCTTGGAATGCATTTACTCCTTCACCTAGGATAGTACCGTTTGCCTTGGTGAAGATTTTTTGTCTGATTTCCCCCTTTGTAACTTCTGGTGTTAGTGCGAGTTCAAAGGTGACTGATTTGTGGTCAGTTTTAACTAATGAGAGCCCGACATTTGCAGCAGTGCACCTGCTGGACATGTAGGTGAGGACCAGATCTAGAATGTTTGTTCCTCTTGTTGGGGTAGGGACAATCTGCTCCAGGGCATTTGACATTACAAAGTCAAGGAACTTTTGTGCTAGTGAGTTTGGGCTAGAGCAGTTTTCCTAATTGATGGTGGGGTAATTGAAATCCACCATAACCAATGTTTGTTCGGTAAAATTTGGATTGTCTTCAGTTTGGTTAAGTAGGCTTCAAAGGTGCCGTGATACATGGATGGGATTTTTAAATGGGGGTCATACCCATCGTATCCTGGACCTGGAGTAACGCCATGGAGTTGTCTAGTCTAACTAGACATGAGGTGAATTTATTTGTAATATAAATTGAAACACTTCCTTCTTTGGTTTTCACATGTTCATTTTGTGGTCTAAAGGTGTGGAAGGCATTGTAGCCTTGCAGGGCCGGCGTACTCTCTGAGGCCTTAAACCAGGTTTCTGTGACTGCACAGACATGCACATCTTCTAGTGATAGAAGTGCTTCCAGGGAGTGCAGTTTTTGGTTAAAGCTCATAGCATTTAGTAGCATGACCCTTATTTTTTTCAGTGAGTTGCTATTATATGATCGAAGACGCATTCTCTCGAATGCATCTTGATCGAACCTGAAAGCACGAAATGCCATATAAACTATTTGTTTCCCTGGGAAAGAAATTGCTTGGCCACCTCCATTATTTTGCTGTTTTCATCACTGTACTGTAATCTCGGAGTTGGTATATTTAAGTAGGGGGGTGTAGGGGGCACTGCCCCCCACATTGGGGTGTGTGGGTGGCGAAGCCCCCCACTTTATGCAGTGTTTTAAAGTTTTTTTTTTCTTTTGTGGAACAGCAATTCTTTTTCCCTTGGAAAAAAAATTTGCTGTTCTAAGTGTTCGGGATTGTAAGCTTTCGTTTACCTGGGGTCGATAAATCAGCATTCACTGTTTTAAGCATTCGCTGATTTAATATAGACCCTTTTCAATTTAGAGACTTTATTAACAATGTGTATAACAATATGCGTATCTGTCTATATATATATATATATATATATATATATATATATATATATATATATATATATATATATAAATATAGAAGAAGGTATTGCCAACATCTCCACAACTATAATACTGAATGAGTTGTCAAATAAATAAATTAATTAAATTAATAAATAAAAGAACTTAAAAATAATAACATTTCTTTATCAATCTAATTCTCAAGCTATGGGAAATATTTCCAAAGAAAAAAATAAAATTGTTATAAAATGACTTGGTCCCTATACATACAAAGAACGTAAACCAGCTTCATGGAAATGTTCTCTATTCACAACAATTTTACAAGAAAATAGAGACCCCACATTGTGCTCATCATATAGATGCATCTTATTATTAAATTAGGATAATAACATATTTGCATCGATAATAGCTAACAGAATTAAGCCACATATTCACAAAATTATTAACTATGACTGTTACAAGGATAACCTAAAGTATATACGTTTGGAATTCAGTTTGTAAAGGATGACTACATTCAGATGCAAGAAATATAACTAACTCACATGGAAGAGAAATACCAATATTAACAGAACATATGAGCCAAATTCTGTATAAACAATTTGATAGCACAATTTTGTCTGATATAAATGACAAATTCTATGAATTTAAATTGTGAGATAAGGATAATAATTCAGAAAACAGAAAGATATAAATACTGAAGTCTGTAGGGAAACTTAACACGGTTAGAAAACTTTCATGTAGAAATACTTATACACAGCTTGCGTTGCTCTAAGGCAACAGACAAGATTCTCACTGAATATCGAAAATTTGTTGCAGATACCATTGCCTACCCTGTTAGTTTACTAATCAACAGGTCCATCCAAGGGTCATTTGTCCTATAACTATGGAAAGTAGCTTATATTCTACCCCTTCCCAAGGTAGGCAACTTGACTTAAATCTCAAACTACCGACCCATAGCCATTTTTATCTACAATGTCTAAGCTCCTTGAAAAATGCATTTCCTACTCAAAAACCATATCCTATCTCCAATTCAGCATAGATTCAGACCAGAGAAAGATTTAACCACGACCTTAGAGAGAAAACACCAAAACTTTGTTGTAAAGCAAAAAGCTGGTTTTAATTCCAACAGTATTCCAGTTCCACAAGTCACAAAAGAAATCACACAAGCGCTTTCGCACAGGTAGTCCTGAGCTTTATCAAGTATACAAATTATGATGTATTACAATGCCTGTTATATACTCTGGCAATTATACAATTAATTAATGAAACCTGATATTCAAGTGCTCCAGTGTTTAAAAGTGTGTACTAGGGACTAGTTTTCATTACACTAATTCAAGATGTAATACCCACTTAAAAGATAAATATATAAGAATGACACAACAACATAAAAACATATAAAAATTCTTCATGTCAAAGTTTAAAAATGGAATTTAAAAATCCCGTTAAGATTAAGAAATTTTAATAAGAACCATATTATACTGTTAAACACATAAGAAGACATGTTGTGTGTTGTTAAAATACAACGTTAATTATATATTGGGTGATTTTTGGCGCCCACTCATGTTGAATTCCAATATTAATAGTATTCTTGAAATTGGAGCTTCGAAGCCATAAATATTCAATTAGTATGTAGGAATATTAATTTGTCAAAAAAACCTCAAGTCTGAGAACTATAGCCTAGCCCTTCTAAGCTTCAAAACCGGTTTAATACTAATCATCCCGTTCAAACCGGGTGGCTTCCCTGCGTTCAGTCTCAACTGCCATAATAGTTCACGATAACCCAAAGTAGATTCCCAATCACCACCCCTTGCATCTGGTTCTACTTGTTCTAGGACCAGGAAGTGGATTTTGGATTCGGGACAAGAGAGGGAGTGTTTGTAGAAAGCATTGGTCTCTTTCTTTTTGATTATATCATGAAGGTGTTCGTAAATTCGTTTTCTTAATTCCCTCTCTGTTTTGCCCACATAGAAACTTTGACAGTTGGTACACTGCCCCAGGTAAACCACCCCTCTAGTAGCACAGGTGTAGAAACCTGTGGGATGTATCTTGTAGTTTCTTGATGGGAGGTAAGGGGCTATGTCTTTAGATATGGCATGGCACTGGGCGCAGGCGCCACATTTAAATGTGCCCAGCCTTGGTTGTTTGACCCTCTTCTTGGTTCCTTGATTTCTTTCAAATATTTATTTTAAATTGGCTCCTCTTTTACGGACAAAAATAGGTTTGGATGGTATGTAATCCTTTAATTCATCGAAGAGGGCCAGAACTGGCCAATGGTGCAAAATGGCTTCTTCCATTTCGTGAGAATTGGATGAGTATGTGTACATGAAACTGTTAGTGTGGGCAGCATCCTTGTTTTGAGTAGTATTAGGCACGGGTTCAAGTCCACCCCCTAGTATTGGTGTGTATAGGGAATGTCGAGCGGACTTTACTTCTGCTGCTAGAGTTAGAAATAGTTCCAAAGGATAGCCCCTCTCCAAAAAAGGCTCTTTAAAAACTCCACCTCTGATTCAAAATCATTCTGTGTACTACATATTCTGCTTGCTCTGATGAGCTGTCCCTTGATGATCCCCCTCTTTTGATATAGGGGGTGGGCACTTTCAAAATGTGGGAAGGAGTTGGAGAAGGTGGCCTTACGATATAATTTGGAATTAAAAGTCTTTTGAGTGTAGTCCTTGTAAAGGGTAATGTCTAAGTAATGCAGCTCATGTGGATCCACTGTGTGTGTGAATTGTAGAAATTTTGTGGTTGAGTTGATGTGTGTGAAGAATCGGGATAGATCCTCCTGGGAACCAGACCATAGAATGCAGATGTCATCCAAATAACGTCTGTAAAAAAGAATATGGTCTTCCCATGGTGGTAATAAGACGAATGTGTGTTCCCACATATGCAAAACTACATTTGCATAGAAAGACGCACATGATGCCCCCATAGCTACACCCTTGCGTTGCTGGTACAGTTCACCGTTGAAAAAGATGAAATTGTTGGAGAAAACCTTTTCCATCATCTCAGTAAGTAAGTTGGCCATTTTATTACTGAGGGTGGTGCTTTGACCAAGAAATTGGGCAAACCATTCCAGGCCTTCTTGATGAGGAATACTGGAGAAAAGATCTTTAATGTCCACTGTGACCATCAGAACATCCGGTGAAAAACAGGAGGTGGGGAAGTCACGAAGAAAATGCCAGGAATCCTTACAGACATGAGATAGTGAAGGCATGTACTCTTTGGTCATGTAATCAATAAATTTTCCCAGAGGCTCGGTCACTCCTCCTTGGAATTCAGTTTGAAAAGGATGACTACATTCAGATGCAAGAAATATAACTAACTCACATGGAAGAGAAATACCAATATTAACAGAACATATGAGCCAAATTCTGTATAAACAATTTGATAGCACAATTTTGTCTGATATAAATGACAAATTCTATGAATTTAAATTGTGAGATAAGGATAATAATTCAGAAAACAGAAAGATATAAATACTGAAGTCTGTAGGGAAACTTAACACGGTTAGAAAACTTTCATGTAGAAATACTTATACACAGCTTGCATTGCTCTAAGGCAACAGACAAGATTCTCACTGAATATCAAAAATGTGTTGCAGATACCATTGCCTACCCTGTTAGTTTACTAATCAACAGGTCCATCCAAGGGTCATTTGTCCTATAACTATGGAAAGTAGCTTATATTCTACCCCTTCCCAAGGTAGGCAACTTGACTTAAATCTCAAACTACCGACCCATAGCCATTTTTATCTACAATGTCTAAGCTCCTTGAAAAATGCATTTCCTACTCAAAAACCATATCCTATCTCCAACTCAGCATAGATTCAGACCAGGTCATAGCACTATGCCCACCTTAATATTCTTCACAGACACAATCAATAAAGCTAGAGATAGGGAAACTTGTATCCATCCTATTTCTTGACTTATCAAAAGCCTTTGATATAGGGAGGTTACATTCAGCTGGGATGAGTATTTCTTCTTTTGGAGGTGAGGGAGGGGAGAAATTTGCACTGAACCTGTCTGCCAGAATGTTGGTTTGGTAAATTTTTTGTCGTTGTGTACTAACTCTGAGCATATCTGAGTGTTTCCGCCCAGGTTTCTAACATAACTGAAGAATGCCTTGTGGTTATCTTTAGTGTCCTTGGCGATTTTTCTCTCAAAGTTGGCCTTGGATATTTTTATGAGAGAACATGGCTTTCTACTAGTGCTGATCAGAGATGCCTTCCCTTTATGGGATTTTGCTCTCTCTTGCAGTAGCTTCCTTCTTTTGTTATACAATTTGTTTATGGCTGGGGTCCACCAGACAGGACGCTTTCCTTTGGTGGAGAGGGTCTTGGCTTTATTTGGGATTGCACGATCCATACATTCTTGGAGATGTCCATAGAAAGCATTTGTGTAGGATTCAGCATTGTGGGATGTGGTTTCCATTGGCCCTGTGGGCTTAAATGATACCATCTCAGTCTTGAGAAGTGTAAAGTCGGCTTTTGAGAAGTTTCTCACTGTAGTCTTTTGTGCTGGGGGTGGAGGTGGTAAATGTATATCCAGGGTGATTAGTTTGTGGTCAGATCTCACCAGTGAGGGCAATACTTCCGGTGTGGAGCATTTTGTCCCCATGTTTGTGATGATCAGGTCTAGTATATTATCCCCCCTTGTGGGAGAGGTGACTAGCTGTTCCATTGCATTTGAGTTTATGAATTCCAGGAATCTTTGGGCTAGGTTGTTAGGGCTAGAATAGTGCACCCAGTCTATGTTAGGGTAGTTGAAGTCTCCCAATATGATGGTATTTGGTGAGGCATTCATATCTTCCAATGTCTTCAGGAAGGCTGATTGGGGTTCTTGAGATTGGGAGGGTGGTCTGTAACATGCAACCAGTTGTATAGCAGTTTTGCCTACGGTTAGCTGCACCTGGATGGTCTCCGATGCTTCATGAGTTGCCACTAACCTAGAGGTGTGGGTATCCTTGATGAATATGGACACTCCCCCTCCCTTTGTGGTTCGGCCCGGGTTTTGGGGCCGAAAAGCATGATACAAGGTAAAGTCTGGTAGCGCTTGGGTGCTCTCAGGAGCCTTGAACCAGGTCTCGGTTACAGCGCAGACATCGATGTTCTCCATACTGAAGAGTGCTTCGAGAGCCTGCATCTTGAGATTTAGACTTCTGGCGTTGAGCAGCATTACCCTTAATTTTTTTCCATTTTTGTTTTCTAAGGAGGTGGGTTCATCTTTTGAGCCTTGCCTAAAAAAGGCACTATGGGGGTGGCAAGAGCCTTAGCCAATATCCGGAAGCCCAGTGGTTACAGGTGCAAGCCGTCCCTTGCGAAGCAGCGTGGCTTGTCCAGCATGTCATCCCAAGCAGACAGACATTGGATCCCCCTAGAATGACACCAGTAATTGAGCCAATTATTAAAGCTGATCATCTTGTCTTTGTATTGTGGCATCATTCTTGGTGAGGGCAGGATGCTGCTCAGGGTCAGGGTCATAATAGCCTGGGCTACATAATCAGAGAGCTCCTCTATGTCTCTTTTCATGTAGTCCAAGGAGGTACGTCTCAGGTCATTCACGCCGGCATGGACAATGACGGAGTCATATTTGTACGTGCTTTTGAGTGACCTGAGTGTGTGTGTTATATGGTGGATCCTAGCCCCCGATAGGCAGCTTACCGTTACCCTCTCCTTGCTCAGCCTGGTAAGTGGGATGTCAGTGTGTCTGACTATAGAGTCACCTATCACTAGTGTATCAGGCATAGTGTTTGGCCTTAAGGGCTGTGATTTATTGACACACCGATTTATTGAAGTATGTGTTGCATGTGTTATGTTTTGAGGTGGTGGATTTTTGGGTGTCTGCTTTGGGAGCCTCTGTTGTTTTCGTAAGTTTTTTAATAGAGTCTCCGAGTATGTTTTTGTGTTATTATGTGCTTGATTTGCAGTTGGGGTAGGTCTATGTGTGACTGGGTTTGTTGCCCATCAGTTCAGTATCAGTGTGTTATGTACTGTAGTGTTGAATCTGATGGACACTTCTTGCCCATCAGTTCTGTATCAGTATGTCATGTACTGTAGTTTTAAATCTGGTGGAAACTTGTTGCCCGTCTGTTCTGTAAGTGTGTTATGCACTGTAGTGTTGAATCAGATGGACAGTTGTTGTCCATCAGTTCTGTATCAGTGTGTTATGTACTGTAGTGCTGAATCTGATGGGTACTTGTTGCCCATCAGGTCTGTATCAATGTTTTCTGTACCGTAGTGTTGAATCTGATGCACACTTATTTCCCATCATTTCTGTATCAGTGTGTTATGTACTGCAGTGTTGAATCTGATGGACACTTTTTGCCCATTACTTCTGCATGTGTGTTACTCACTGTAGTGTTGAATCTGATGGACACTTGTTGCCCATCATTTCTGTATCAATGTGTTATGTACTGTAGTGTTGAATCTGATGGACACTTGTTGCCCATCAGTTCTGTATCACTGTGTTATGTACTGTAGTGTTGAATCTGATGGACACTTGTTGCCCATCAGTTCTGTATCACTGTGTTATGTACTGTAGTGTTGAATCTGATGGACAGTTGTTGCACATCAGTTCTGTATCAGTGTGTTACATACTGTAGTATTGAATCTGATAGACACTTGTTTCCCGTTCTGTATCAGTGTGTTATGTACTGCAGTGTTGTGTTTGATGGACACTTGTCGCCCATCAGTTCTTTATCAGGGTGTTATGTACTGTAGTGTTGATTCTGATGGGCACTTGTTGCCCATCAGTTCTGTATCAGTGTGTCATGTACTCTAGTGTGGAATCTGATGGACTCTTGTTGTCCATCAGTTCGGTTTGTGTGTTACTCACTGTATGGTGGAATCTGATGGACATCTGTTTCCCGTCAGATCTTTATCAGTGTTTTATGTCCTGTAATGTTGAATCTGATTGACACGTTTTGCCCATAATTTCTGTATGTGTGTTATGCACTGTATTGTTGAATCTGAAGGACACTTGCTGCACATCAGTTCTGCATTAGTGTGTTATGTACTATGGTGTTGAATCTGATGGACACTTGTTGCCCATCATTTCTGTATCAGTGTGTTATGTACTTTAGTGTTGAATCTTTAGGACACTTGCTGCACATCAGTTCTGCATTAGTGTGTTATGTACTGTAGTGTTGAATCTGATGCACACTTGTTTCCCATCAGTTTTGTATCAGTGTGTTATGTAGTGTAGTTTTGAATCTGATGGACACTTGTTTCCCATCAGTTCTGTATCATTGTGTTACACACTACAGTGTTGAATCTGATGGACACTTGTTGCCCATCAGTTCTGTATTCGTTTGTTATGTACTTTTGTGTTGAATCTGTTGGAGACTTGTTTCCCCTCAGTTCTGTATCAGTGTGTTATGTACTGTAGTGTTGAATCTGATGGAAACTTGATGCTCATAAGTTCTGCATGTGTGTTACGCACTGTAGTGTTGAATCTGATGGACACTTGTTGCTGATTAGTTAAGTATCAGTGTGTTATGTACTGTTGTGTTAAATTTAATGGACACTTGTTGCCCATCAGTTCTGTATCACTGTGTTATGTATTGTAGTGTTGAATCTGATGGACACTTGTTGCACATCAGTTTTGTATCAGTGTGTTATGCACTGTAGTTGTGAATTTGATGGAAATTTCTTTCCCATCAGTTCTGTATCAGTGTGTCATGTAGTGTATTGTTGAATCTAATGGACACATGTTGCCCATCAGTTCTGTATCAGTGTATTACGTACTGTAGTGTCAAATCTGATAGACATTTGTTTCCCATTAGTTCTGTATCAGTGTGTTATGTACTGTAGTGTTTAATCTGAAAGACACTTTTTGCCCATCAGTTATGTATCAGTGTGTTATGTAGTATAGTGTGGAATCTGAAGTACAATTGTTGCCCATCAGTTCTGTATCAGTGTGTCACACACTGTGGTGTTGATTCTGTTGGAAATCATTTTCCCATCAGTTCTTTATCAGTGTGTTATGTACTGTAGTATTAAATCTGATGGACACTTGTTGCCAATCAGTTCTGTATCAGTGTGTTATGTACTATAGTGTGGAATCTGATGTACAATTGTTGCCAATCAGTTTTGTATCAGTATGTCATGTACTGTAGTTTTGAATCTGATGGGCAGTTGTTGACCATAAGTTCTGTATCAGTGTGTTATGTAGTGTAGTGTTGAATCTGATGGACAGTTGTTGCACATCAGTTCTGTATCAGTGTGTTCATAGGTTCATAGGTAGGTACTAGGCTATCGACCCTAGGGCCCATACAAGCCTAGCCAAAAAATGTACCCTGGCTTTCACCACCCAAGAGAATTTTTTTCCTGTGCCCCTGTCGAGCAGAGCCACAGAAGTGATCTCTGGGGTGAATTTCCCATTTCCCATCCAATCATCAAGATTTTTCTTGAAGAGTGCTAATGAGGAGCTTTGTTTGACAAAGATAGGTAGTCTGTTGCAGAGTATGGGAAGTCTCTGGCCCATACAAGCCTAGCCAAAAAAATGTACCCTGGCTTTCGCCACCCAAGAAAATTATTTTCCTGTGCCCCTGTCGAACAGAGCCACAGAAGTGATCCCTGGGGTGAATTTCCCATTTCCCATCCAATCATCAAGATTTTTCTTGAAGAGTGCTAATGAGGAGATCTGTTTGACATAGATAGGTAGTCTGTTCCAGAGTATGGGAAGTCTCTGGGACAGGAATCTATCTTATGTAATGTAGTGTTGAATCTGATGGACACTTCTTGCCCATCAGTTATGTATCAGTGTGTTATGTACTGTAGTGTTTAATCTGATGGACACTTGTTGCCCATCAGTTCTGTACCAGTGTGTTAAGTAGTATAGTGTTGAATCTGATGGACAATTGTTGCCCATCAGTTCTGTATCAGTGTGTCACGCATTGTAGTGTTAATTATGAATGAAATCGTTTTCCCATCAGTTCTTTATTAGTATGTCATGTACGTTAGTGTTGTATCTGATGGACACTTGTTGCCCATCAGTTCTGTATCAATGTGTTATGTAGTATAGTGTTGAATCTGATGTACAATTGTTGCCCATCAGTTCTGTATCAGTTTATTATCTTCTGTAGTGTTGAATCGTATGGACACTTGTTGCCCATCAGTTCTGTATCAGTGTGTTATGTACTGTAGTGTTGAATCTGATGGATACTTGTTGCCCATCAGTTCTTTATCAGGGTGTTATATACTGTAGTGTTGATTCTGATGGACACTTGTTGCCCATCAGTTCTGTATCAGTGTGTCATTTACTGTAGTGTTGATTGTGATGGACACGTGTTGCCCATCAGTTCTGTATCAGTGTGTCATTTACTGTAGTGTGGAATCTGATGGGCACTTGTTTCCCATCAGTTCTGTATCAGTGTGTCATTTACTGTAGTTTTGAATCTGATGGACACTTGTTGCCCATCAGTTCTTTATCAGTATGTTATGTACCGTAGTGTTTAATCTGATGGGCACCTGTTGCCCATAAGTACTGTATCAGTGTGTTATTTACTGTAGTGCTGAATCTAATGGACACTTGTTGCCCATCAGTTCTGTATCAGTGTGTTATGCACTGTAGTTGTGAATTTGATGGAAACTTGTTTCCCATCAGTTCTGTATCAGTGTGTCATGTAGTGTATTGTTGAATCTAATGGACACGTTGCCCATCAGTTTTGTATCAGTGTGTTACATCCTGTAGTGTCGAATCTGATAGACACTTGTTTCCCATTAGTTCTGTATCAGTGTGTTATGTACTGCAGTGTTGTGTTTGATGGACACTTGTTGCCCATCAGTTCTTTATCAGGGTGTTATGTACTGTAGTTTTGATTCTGATGGGCACTTGTTGCCCATCAGTTCTGTATCAGTGTGTCATGTACTCTAGTGTGGAATCTGATGGACTCTTGCTTTCCATCAGTTCAGTTTGTGTGTTACGCACTGCATGGTGGAATCTGATGGACATCGGTTTCCCATCAGATCTTTATCAGTGTTTTATGTCCTGTAATGTTGAATCTGATTGACACTTTTTGCCCATAATTTCTGTATGTGTGTTATGCACTGTATTGTTGAATCTGAAGGACACTTGCTGCACATCAGTTCTGCATTAGTGTGTTATGTACTATGGTGTTGAATCTGATGGACACTTTTTTCCCATCAGTTTTGTATCAGTGTGTTTTGTAGTGTAGTTTTCAATCTGATGGACCCTTGTTGCCCATCAGTTCAGTATCAGTGTGTTATGTACTGTAGTGTTGAATCTGATTGACACTTTTTTCCCATCAGTTATGTATCAATATGTTATGTACTGTAGTGTGGAATCCGAAGGGCATTTTTTGCCCATCAGATCCATTTATGTGTTACGCACTGTAGGTTTGAATCTGATGAACACTTGTTGCCCCTCAGTTCTGTATCAGTGTGTTATGTACTGTAGTGTTGAATCTGATGGACACTTATTTCCCATCAGTTCTGTATCATTGTGTTAGATACTACAGTGTTTAATCTTATGGACACGTGTTGCCCATCAGTTCTGCATCAGTGTGTTATGTAGTGTAGTGTGGAATCTGATGTACAATTGTTGCCCATCAGTTCTGTATCAGTATGTTATGTACTGTAATTTTGAATCTGATGGGCAGTTGTTGACCATCAGTTCTGTATCAGTGTGTTATGTAGTGTAGTGTTGAATCTGATGGACAGTTATTGCACATCAGTTCTGTATCAGTGTGTTCATAGGTTCATAGGTAGGTACTAGGCTATCAACCCTAGCTATACAAGCCTAGCCAAAAAATGTACTCTGGCTTTCGCCACCCAAGAGAATTATTTTCCTGTACCCCTGTCGAGCAGAGCCACAGAAGTGATCTCTGGGGTGAATTTCCTATTACCCATCCAATCATCATGATTTTTCTTGAAGAGTACTAATGAGGAGCTCTGTTTGACATAGATAGGTAGTCTGTTCCAGAGTATGGGAAGTCTCTGGCCCATACAAGCCTAGCCAAAAAATGTACCCTGGATTTCGCCACCCAAGAAAATTATTTTCCTGTGCCCCTGTCGAGCAGAGCCACAGAAGTGATCCCCAGGGTGAATTTCCCATTTCCCATCCAATCATCAAAATTTTTCTTGAAGAGTGCTAATGAGGAGATCTGTTTGACATAGATAGGTAGTCTGTTCCAGAGTATGGTAAGTCTCTGGGACAGAAATCTATCTTATGTAATGTAGTATTGAATCTGATGGACACTTGTTGCCCATCAGTTCTCTATCAATGTGTTATGTTGTGTAGTTTTCAATCTGATGGACACTTGTTGCCCATCAGTTTAGCATGTGTGTTATCTACTGTAGTTTTGAATCTGATGGACACTTTTTGCCCATCAGTTCTGCATCAGTGTGTTATATACTGTAGTGTTTAATCTGATGGACACTTGTTGCCCATCAGTTCTGTATCAGTGTGTTAAGTAGTATAGTGTTGAATCTGATGGACAATTGTTGCCCATCAGTTCTGTATCAGTGTGTCACGCATTGTAGTGTTGATTCTGAATGAAATCGTTTTCCCATCAGTTCTGTATCAGTACGTTATGTACTATAGTGTTGAATCTGATGGACACTTGTTGCCCATCAGTTCTGTATCAGTGTGTTATGTAGTATAGTGTTGAATCTGGTGTACAATTGTTGCCCATCAGTTCTGTATCAGTTTATTATCTTCTGTAGTGTTGAATCATATGGACACTTGTTGCCCATCAGTTCTGTATCAGTGTGTTATGTACTGTAGTGTTGAATCTGATGGATACTTGTTGCCCATCAGTTCTTTATCAGGGTGTTATGTACTGTAGTGTTGATTCTGATGGACACTTGTAGCCCATCAGATCTGTATCAGTGTATCATTTACTGTAGTTTTGAATCCGATGGACACTTGTTGCCCATCAGTTCTGTATCAGTGTATTATGTACTGTAGTGTTGAATCTGATGGACACCTGTTGCCCATCAGTTCTGTATCATGTGTTGTGTACTGTAGTATTGAATCTCATGGACACTTGTTGCCCATGAGTTCTGTATCACTGTGTTATGTAGTGTAGTGTTGAATCTGATTGACACTTGTTGCCCATCAGTTCTGTATCAGGGTGTTACGTACTGTAGTGTTGATTCTGATGGACACTTGTTGCCCATCAGTTCTGTATCAGTGTGTCATTTACTGTAGTTTTAAATCTGACGGACACTTGTTTCCCATCAGTTCTGTATCAGTGTGTTATGTACTGTAGTGTTGATTCTGATGGACACTTGTTGCCCATCAGTTCTGTATCAGTGTGTCATTTACTGTAGTGCTGAATCTGATCAACACTTCTTGCCTATCTGTTCTGTATCAGTTTGTTATGCACTGTAGTTGTGAATTTGATGGAAACTTGTTTCCCATCAGTTCTGTATCAGTGTGTTACATACTGTAGTGTCAAATTTGATAGACACTTGTTTCCCATTAGTTCTGTATCACTGTGTTATGTACTGCAGTGTTGTGTTTGATGGACACTTGTTGCCCATCAGTTCTTTATCAAGGTGTTATGAACTGTAGTGTTGATTCTGATGGGCACTTGTTGTCCATCAGTTCTGTATCAGTGTGTCATGTACTCTAGTGTGGAATCTGATGGACTTTTGTTGTCCATCAGTTCGGTTCGTGTGTTACGCACTGTATGGTGGAATCTGATGGACATCTGTTTCTCATCAGATCTTTATCAGTGTTTTATGTCCTGTAATGTTGAATCTGATTGACACTTTTTGCCCATAATTTCTGTATGTGTGTTATGCACTGTATTGTTGAATCTGAAGGACACTTGCTGCCCATCAGTTCTGCATTAGTGTGTTATGTACTGTAGTGTTGAATCTGATGGACATTTGTTTCCCATCAGTTCTGTATTTGTGTGTTATGTACTGTAGTGTTGAATCTGATGGACACTTGTTTCCCATCAGTTCTGTATCAGTGTGTTATGTACTGTAGTGTTGAATCTGATGGAAAATTGATGCCCATAAGTTCTGCATGTGTGTTACGCACTGTAGTGTTGAATCTGATGGACACTTGTTGCCCATCAGTTCTGTATTCGTTTGTTATGTACTGTTGTGTTGAATCTGTTGGAGACTTGTTTCCCCTCAGTTCTGTATCAGTGTGTTATGTACTGTAGTGTTGAATCTGATGGAAAATTGATGCCCATAAGTTCTGCATGTGTGTTACGCACTGTAGTGTTGAATCTGATGGACACTTGTTGCCCATCAGTTCTGTATCAGTGTGTTATGTACTGTAGTGTTGAATCTGATGGACACTTGTTGCCCATCAGTTCTGTATCACTGTGTTATGTACTGTAGTGTTGAATCTGATGGACACTTGTTGCACATCAGTTTTGTATCTGTGTTATGCACTGTAGTTGTGAATTTGATGGAAACTTGTTTCCCATCAGTTCTGTATCAGTGTGTCATATAGTTTATTGTTGAATCTAATGGACACATGTTGCCCATCAGTTCTGTATCAGTGTGTTACATACTGTAGTGTCGAATCTGATAGACACTTGTTTCCCATTAGTTCTGTATCAGTGTGTTATGTACTGCAGTGTTGTGTTTGATGGACACTTGTTGCCCATCAGTTCTGTATCAGTGTGTTATGTACTGTAGTGTTTAATCTGAAAGACACTTTTTGCCCATCAGTTCTGTATCAGTGTATTATGTAGTATAGTGTGGAATCTGATGTACAATTGTTGCCCATCAGTTCTGTATCAGTGTGTCACACACTGTAGTGTTGATTCTGATGGAAATAATTTTCCCATCAGTTCTTTATCAGTGTGTTATGTAGTATAGTGTAGAATCTGATGTACAATTGTTGCCCATCAGTTCTGTATCAGTATGTCATGTACTGTAGTTTTGAATCTGATGGACAGTTGTTGACCATCTGTTCTGTATCAGTGTGTTATGTACTGTAGTGTTGAATCTGATGGACACTTCTTGCCCATCACTTCAGTATCAGTGTGTTATGTACTGTAGTGTTGAATCTGATGGACACTTGTTTCCCATCAGTTATGTATCAATATGTTATGTACTGTAGTGTGGAATCTGATGGACACTTGTTGCCCATCAGATCAGTTTATGTGTTACGCACTGTAGGTTTGAATCTGATCAACACTTGTTGCCCATCATTTCTGTATCAGTGTGTTATGTACTGATGTGTTGAATCTGATGGACACTTGTTGCCCATCAGTTCTGTATCAGTGTGTTATGTACTGTAGTGTTGAATCTGATGGACACTTGTTGCCCATCAGTTCTGTATCAGTGTGTTATGTAGTATAGTGTGGAATCTGATGTACAATTGTTGCCCATCAGTTCTGTATCAGTATGTCATGTACTGTAGTTTTGAATCTGATGGGCAGTTGTTGACCATCAGTTCTGTATCAGTGTGTTATGTAGTGTAGTGTTGAATCTGATGGACAGTTGTTGCACATCAGTTCTGTATCAGTGTGTTCATAGGTTCATAGGTAGGTACTAGGCTATCGACCCTAGGGCCCATACAAGCCTAGCCAAAAAATGTACCCTGGCTTTCGCCACCCAAGAAAATTATTTTCCTGTGCCCCTGTCGAGCAGAGCCACAGAAGTGATCCCCAGGGTGAATTTCCCATTTCCCATCCAATCATCAAGATTTTTCTTGAAGAGTGCTAATGAGGAGATCTGTTTGACATAGATAGGTAGTCTGTTCCAGAGTATGGGAAGTCTCTGGGACAGGAATCTATCTTATGTAATGTAGTGTTGAAACTGATGGACACTTGTTGCCCATCAGTTCTCCATCAATGTGTTATGTTGTGTAGTTTTCAATCTGATGGACACTTGTTGCCCATCAGTTCAGTATGTGTGTTATGTACTGTAGTGTTGAATCTGATGGACACTTCTTGCCCATCAGTTCTGTATCAGTGTGTTATGTACTGTAGTGTTGAATCTGATGGACACTTGTTTCCCATCAGTTATGTATCAACATGTTATGTACTGTAGTGTGAAATCTGAAGGACACTTGTTGCCCATCAGATCAGTTTTTTGTGTTACGCACTGTAGGTTTGAATCTGATGAATCTGTTGCCCATCATTTCTGTATCACTGTGTTATGTACTGTAGTGTTGAATCTGATGGACACTTGCTGTACATCAGTTCTGTATCAGTGTGTTATGTACTGTAGTGTTGAATCTGATGGACACTTGTTTCCCATCAGCTCTGTATCATTGTGTTACACACTACAGTGTTTCATCTCATGGACACTTGTAGCCCATCAGTTCTGTATCCGTTTGTTTTTTAGTGTTGTGTTGAATCTGATGGACACGTGTTGCCCATCAGTTCTATATCAGTGTGTTATGTAGTGTAGTGTTGAATCAGATGGAAACTTCTTACCCATCCATTCTGTATCAGTGTGTTATGTACTGTAGTGTTGAGTCTGATGGACACTTGTTGGCAATCGGTTCTGTATCAGTGTGTTACGCACTATGGTGTTGAATCTGATGGACACTTGTTGCTGTAGTGTTGAATCTGATGGACAATTGTTGCCCATCAGTTCTGTAAGTCTGTTATGCACTGTAGTGTTGAATCAGATGGACAGTTGTTGCCCATCAGTTCTGTTTCAATGTGTTATGTACTGTAGTGCTGAATCTGATCGACACGTGTTGCTGATCGGTTCTGTATCAGTGTGTTACACACTGTAGTGTTGATTCTGATGGGCACTTGTTCCCCATCAGTTTGTGTCAGTGTGTTATGTACTGTAGTGCTGAATCTGATGGACACTTGTTTATTTATTTATTTTTATTTTACATTTGTTGACTGGGCTAGTCTAACTGGAATACGAATCCATTTTCAGTAGAGGCCCGGGGAGAAAAGCTCCAACACAAACACAATATATTTAATAATAAGTTGTCACAATTCAGAGAAGTATACAGTAGTTGAAAAGTTCTGAACAGTTATAGCCGAACAGGCTTGATGCAGTTGTCATTGGAAGAGTACATAGCTCATGATGAGGAGATATGAAAAGCAAGCATAAAATACACAATAGTTGTTTACTTATACAAACAGAAAAAAATAGGATAAAAAAGTTGTTTCCTTATACAAATGTACCATGTGATACAGTGAAATACAAGATTTATAGGAAATGACAAGAGGATGTCAGTAGTTAGAACATAATTATATTAGAAGCAGAGAATACATAGGATATAGAGGAAAGACAGTTAGTCAGGGTTAGTACAAGGGCATAACCAATGAGTAATGAGATATAGTTTTAGTTTCTGTTTAAAAAGTGTTATAGAGGTCAGGGATAGGAGTTCAGAGGGAAGTATGTTCCAGTGTTTGCCTACAGAGTTAGAGAACAAAGAATCTCCAGCTAAGTTGTTGGATCTGCTAGTGGTAATAAGTAGCTTATTAGAAGAGCGTAAATTCTTAAGATTGTTGTAGGGGGTAATGAGAGTAGTCAGTATAGGTGGGGTAATACAGGCTCTTATGGGTAATCACAAGTTGGTGAAATAGTATCTGGTTTTGGAACTCTAGCCATCCTAATTGTTTTAGGTTGTTAAAATGATGTGTTCTAAAAGGAGAACCAGTGGCAAATCTAGCAATACTATGATAGGAGGTAGCAAGTCTGTTGAGGTTGTTTTTTGAGAGATTGGTGTATATGGCTGAAGCATAGATTAGGGTAGATATTTATTTATTTATTTTTATTTTATTTTTTATTTTACATTTGTTGACCGGGCTGGTCTAGCTGGATACATGTCCATTTTCAGTAGAGGCCCGGGGAGATAAGCTCCACTTATAAACTTTACTGATGCTAAGTATAAAAACAGTTAAGAAATAAAATCTAATATAAAAAGTAATAAACAAGTGGTATAAAAAAGAAAGAAGTAATGGAATTAAGCTCCACTTAGAAATTATACTGATGCTAAGTTCAAAAACTGTAAGAACTAAGATTCAATATAAAAAATAATAATAATTAAGTGGTATAAAAAGTAAGGGAGTAAAGAAGTCATAGTAGAACAAGATAGCAGGAAGTATCTCTTAGACATTTCTTAGAGAGGGAAATGGAAATAGCTGAAAAGAAAGTGAATTAAATATTGGGGTGAGTAGGTCAGATGAGCATAAAAATAATGTTAGTCAGGGTTGGTACAGGGGCACAGCCAGTGTTTTTTGGGGTAAAGCTTGAGTTTCTTTTAAAGAGATTTAGAGGGAATAGTTGAGAGTTCAGATGGAAGCAGGTTCCAATGTTTTCCAACAGTGTTAGAGAAAAGAGTCTCCGCCTTTGTTGTTTGTTTTGCCCGTGTCTAAAAGAAGTTTGTGTGCGGTTCAAGGGGACTTTGGGTTGGGGAAGCGGTGAATCGGGCTTGATAGTATAGGGTTTTATCAGGTTGATAAAGAATTTGATGGGCTATGGTAAGCTGGTTAGTTTTTAGTTGCTGTTGGTATTCAAGCCAGCCTAGTTGTTTTAGATTATTACAGTGGTGGGTTCTGTAAGGGTTTCGGTGGCAAATCTGGCTATGTTGTGGTAGGAGTTTTCTAGTTTTGACAGGTTTGTTGTGGATAATTTAGTAAAAATTGGGGAGGCATAGAGAAGGGGTGAGATAAGGTGGGTGAGGGCTATGGTTGTTCTAGATTCTGGAGTTAGGAAAGGTTTGATTCTGTAGAGAGAGCCTATTTTTTGTTAATGCTTTTTAGTGTGTTGTTAATATGGGCATTGAAGTTAAGGTTGTTGTCTATGGTAATGCCTAGTAGTTTGGTAGTTGACTCTTTAGATATAGGTGTGCCATTTGCTGATGTTATGGTGAAATCAAAGAGGGGAGATTTGCTAGATGGTGTAAAAAAGTAGCAGCTTTGTTTTCTTTGGGTTGAGTAGTAGACAGTGTTGGGAAAACCAGTCTTCTACAGAGTTAAATATGTGTTGTGTGAGGGAGTGAAGGTGTGATACAGTTGTGGCGGAGCAGACAAGTGTTGAATCGTCTGCGTACTGTATGCATGTGGCTTGGGGAGCCACATGGTGTAGGTCATTGATAAATAAGGAAAATAGCAGGGGGCCTAGTATAGACCCTTGTGGGACTCCAATGCTGACAGGCAGTTGGGAGGATAGAGTGGAGTTCCAGAGTACTGCTTGATGTCTGTTTTGTAAGTAGGACTTAAACCAGTTAAGAGATTGGGTATCAAGTGAAGTGGAATGAAGAATGTGAATGAGTATTTGGTGGTTGAATCATGTCAAAGGCTTTGGATAGATCTAAGAAAATTGCTGAGGAGAGGGTGTTATTGTTGCGATTTTTGTTGATTGTATCTGTAAAGGAGAGGAGGGCAGTGGTTGTACTGTGGGATGGTCTGAAACCGTGCTGGGTGTTAGAGAGTAGGTTATTCTGGAGAAGGTGGTGAAGCAGTTGCTTGTGTATACACCTTTCCATGATCTTAGATAAGGGTGAAAGAAGGGCTATGGGCGGTAGTTCGATATTTCAGTAGAATTTCCCCTTTATGGAGTGGGATAATGTGGGAGATTTTCCAGAGTTTAGGGACATATCCTTCAGTGATGGTTCTGTTGATCAGAATAGAGATAGGCAAGGCTATTGCTTTGGCTGCTAATTGCAAGTATTCTACGGGTAATAGGTCGGCAGAGGGAGTACATGGTTTCAGTTTTTTTAGAAGGGAGAGAATATAAGTAGTTGAGACTGGTTGGAAGTGAAAAGTAGGGGTGGGTTTGTTTTGCTCGTTGACATGTTTGCAATTTTTTTGGGAAGATGACTTGCTAAGGTTTGTTTAGTTTCTGTAAAGAATGAATTAAAGGAGTTTGCTGTTTGTTTGGGGTTATTTATGTCAGAGCCTTGTGGGTTGGGTGTGACAGGTTTACATGGCTGTAGTAATTGATTAATGGTTGCCCAGAATTTTTGTGTTTTGGGGAGAATGTTGTGGTTTCAGGTAAAACGTTTTTTTTATCGTTCATTATTAGTTTTTTGGTCTCGTTTCTTAGTTGCTTAAAGGTTTGGAAGTCTGTGGTGTTTTTAGTTAAGCGAGATTTGTTCCAGGCTTTATTCCTGAGAGTAATTTTTTGTTTGGTTTCTTTTGATAGCCAGGGGGCAGGTTTAGTCTTGATTCTGATGGAGCGAGAGGGGGCATGATAGTTGAGGATAGTTAGAAACTTAGCATTAAAGACATCAACAGCTTCATCTAGTTGAAGATGTTTTAAGGGTGTCCAGTTGCATGCTTCTAGTTCTTTCTGGAATAAATCCACGTTGAATGTTTTTTTGGATCTGATAGTTTTGGTTATTATTTGGGTAGGAGGGTTGGTTTTAAGCCTTATGATGTAGGTTAGTAAGTGGTCACTTATGTCATCAGGAGTGTTCCTGTTGTATAAGTATGGGGTTGGTAGTTGGTGAGTATCCAGTCTATCGTACTTTCTTTTTTGTTAGATTTATTTATTCGAGTGGGGGAGGTGATGTTTTGAGAGAATCCATAAAGGTTGATATGGCTAGTAGGTTGTTTGTTGTTACAACATTCCCAATCGATGTTTACATCGCCTAAGATGATTATCTCTTGGGGTAAGTTTAGTGATAGCCAACATAGGATCTTTTCGATGGTGGAAATGTTATTACCTGGGGGTAGATAGATGCAGATAATATAGATTGATTTGACTGGGTTTAGTTCTAGTTTGGTAATAAGAATTTCAGCGTTTGAGTCCTGGGGAGGTTTTTGGTGGTATGTGGTTATTTGAAGGTTAGTTTTAAATAATATGGCAATACCTCCACCTTTTTTTGAGAGTCTGTCGAGTCGTAAGATGTTATAGCCAGGTGGAATGATTTCACTGTCTTTTGTTGAGGGTTCTAGCTATAGCGGTTTTGGCTGAAGGAGTGAGAAAGAGTTTGATTCTATAAAGGGATCCCAGTTTCTTATTTACTGTTTTTATAGTGATGTTAATATGAGTATCGAAGTTTAGGTTATTATCTATGGTTATTCCAAGGAGTTTAGTGGTTGGGTCAGGAGATATAAGAGTCCCGTTCTTGGATATAAGAGTGAAGTGAAGAGGGGTTGACCTGTGAGTAGGAGTAAAAAGTAGAAGTTTAGTTTTTTTACGGTTAAGTAGGAGGCTTTGGTTTAAAAAAACATTGCTCAACTGTACTGAATGCCTTTTGTGCAAGGGACTGTAGCTCGGAAGGAGTATTAGCTGAGCAAATAATGATGGAGTCATCAGCATATTGAATGCAGATTGCATGAGGAATTGCTAGGTGGAGGTCATTAATGAAAATGGAAAATAGCAGTGGGCCTAAAATGGAGCTCTGGGGGACACCAAGGGAAATAGGGAGGTGAGAAGATAGGTTACCTTCCCATAGTACTGCTTGTTGTCTATTCCCTAAGTAGGATTTGAACCATTGTAATGCTAAAGTATCAAGAGAAAGAGATTTAAGTATTTCAATAAGGAGCTGGTGATTAACCATATCAAAAGCCTTAGATAAATCAATGAAGACAGAAGAGGAAAGGGTATTGTTATTACGGTTAGAATTTATACAGTCTGTGAAGGAGAGTAGGGCTGTGGCGGTACTGTGATTAGGTCTAAACCCATGTTGACAGTTGGCCAGTAGGTTATTTTCAATAAGATGGGTGAGTAGTTGCTTATGGATGCATTTTTCCATGATTTTTGCCAGTGGAGAGAGTAGAGCTATTGGTCTATAGTTTGAAATGTCAATGGAGTTTCCACCTTTATGTAGGGGGATGATGTGTGAGATTTTCCAGATAGATGGGATATTTCCTTTGGTTATAGTTCTGTTTATTAGTATGGAAATGGGGAAGGCTATGGCTTTGGCACCTTTTTGTAGGTATTCTGCAGGTAGTAGGTCAGCAGAGGGGGTAGTAGGTTTTAGTTTTTCTAGAAGAGAGCAAATGAATTAAGTAGGAACAGGTTTTAGCTGAAATGATGGAATCGGGTCAGTTGGTGAGGTGGTTTGATTAGGGGAACTTGGACATAATTGCTTAGCTAGTGTTTGAATGGCATCTGTAAAGAAAGAATTGAAGGCATTGGCAGTTTGTGTTAGATTTTCATGGTTAGAGCCTTGTGGGTTAGGTGTAATAGACTGGCCTGGGTGTAGGAGTTTGTTGATGCTGGACCAGAATTTATGTGGGTTCCTTTGATTAGTTTGTTGTAGTTGGATATAAAAGTTTTTTTTATCTAAGAGGATAGCTTTTTTAGTAGTATTTCTCAGTTGTCTAAAGGTCTGATGGTCTGTTGAGTTCCTAGTAGTGTGCCATTTTGCCCAAGATTTCTTTCTAAGGAGAATTTTCTGTCTAGTAGCTGTAGTGAGCCATGGGGCAGGTTTAGCCTTATTTCTAATAGAGCGTACTGGGTCATGATGATCAAGGATGGCTAAGAATGTGGAATTAAAGTAGTCAACTGCTTCATCTAGAGGGAGTATTTTTAGAGGTGACCAATTGCAGTGTTTGAGTTCTACCTGGAAAAGTTCAGGGTTAAAGAACTTTTTAGTCTGTATTGTCCGATAGGTATTAGGGTAGGGTATGCTAGTTTTGTGTCTGATGATGTATGTGAGTGAGTGGTCACTCAGATCATCAAGTAGGGTCCCTGCTTTGTATGTGTGATGTGGAGAGTTTGTAAGAATCCAAAGTAATGTGCTTTATTGTTTTTGGTTTTATTAATTCTTGTAGGGGAGGTGATGACTTGTGAGAAGCCATAAAGATTAATATGGGTGGTGGGATGAGGGGTACTACAGGACTTCCAGTCAATGTTAAAGTCTCCAAGGACTAAAGTTTCTTTTGGAAGATTAATTGATAGCCAATTGAGAATACTTTCAAGGGTGTTAGTGTTATTTTCAGGGGGAAGGTAAATACAACCAATGTTTATGGATTTGAATTTGTTGACTTGAAGTTTGGTGACAAGGATTGCAGCATTATTAAATATAGGTTGATTTATGTTTGAAGTGGCAACTTGTAGGTTATTTTTATAGAGGACTGCTACACACCCTCCCTTTTTGTTAATACGGTCTAATCTGAGGATACTGTAGCCAGGTGGGGAATTTCATTGTCATTAATGGAAGGTTTTAGCCATGTTTCAAATAAACATAAGATGTCAAACTGGTAGAATACTAAGAGGGCGTGAAGATGGGCAATCTTGTTGTTAATGCTTTGAATGTTAAGATGTGCTATATAGAGAGAGTTTGTAGGTTTAATGGGAGTATGTGTATTAGTTATGTTAGAGTTGTCTAGTACAGTGGCAGGAATATTGATTGGGCCGCGGTTAGGATGAATGTCTCCATCTAGCAGGGCTAGGAGGAATATTCTATATGTGGGGTTGTTAAATTTACAGAATTAATAAAGTAGTTTTTTGCGTGTAGGTTACTATACTTTATATGGGTTAGTCTGTGATACTTGGCTTGCAAGTAGCAGGGACTAGTTGTGGTGTTAAAGCTGGGTTGGGAGATGGCTAGTAGTGGTGGTGTTGAAGTGAATTTTGAGGGGAATAGAAAGTTTGGGTATAATGGTTGTTCATAGGAGGTTAATATATAGGTAATTAGTAGAGGAGGTAGGAGGGAGGCAAAGGCTAGGAGTTTTAATTGATTAAGGTAGGATACTTTGGCCATAATTGTTGCCACTCAGTTTGTATCAGTGTGTTATGTACTGTAGTGTTGAACCTGATGGACACTTGTTACCCATAAGTTCTGTATAACTGTGTTACACACTTTAGTTGTGAATCTGATGGACACTTGTTTCCCATCAGTTCTGTATCAGGGTGTCATGTAGTGTATTGTTGAATCTGATGGAAACTTGTAGCCCATCAAATCTGTATCAGTGTGTTATGTACTGTAGTGTTGAACCTGATGAACACTTGTTACCCATAAGTTCTGTATAAGTGTGTTACACACTTTAGTTGTGAATCTGATGGACACTTGTTTCCCATCAGTTCTGTATCAGTGTATCATGTAGTGTATTGTTAAATCTAATGGACACATGTTGCCCATAAGTTCTGTATCAGTGTGTTATGTACTGTAGTACTGAATCTGATGGACACTTGTTTCCCATCAGTTCTGTATCAGGGTTTCATGTAGTGTATTGTTGAATCTAAAGGACACATGTTGCCCATGAGTTCTGTATCAATGTGTTACGTACTGTATTGTTGAATCGGACGGACACTTGTTTCCCATCAGTTCTGTATCAGGGTGTCATGTAGTGTATTGTTGAATCTAAAGGACACATGTTGCCCATGAGTTCTGTATCAATGTGTTACGTACTGTATTGTTGAATCGGACGGACACTTGTTTCCCATCAGTTCTGTATCAGGGTGTCATGTAGTGTATTGTTGAATCTAAAGGACACATGTTGCCCATGAGTTCTGTATCAATGTGTTACGTACTGTATTGTTGAATCGGACGGACACTTGTTTCCCATCAGTTCTGTATCAGGGTGTCATGTAGTGTATTGTTGAATCTAAAGGACACATGTTGCCCATGAGTTCTGTATCAATGTGTTACGTACTGTATTGTTGAATCGGACGGACACTTGTTGCCCATCAGTTCTGTATCAGGGTGTCATGTACTGTAGTGTTGAATCGGATGGTCACTTGTTGCCCATCAGTTCTGTATCGGTGTATTTTGTAGTGTAGTGTTGAATCTGATGGGCACTTGTTGCCCATAAGTTCTGTATCATTGTGTTATGTACTGTAGTTTTTAATCTGATGGACCCTTGTTGACCATCTGTCCTGTATCAGTGTGTTACGCACAATAGTGTTGAATCTGATGGACACTTTTTGCCCATCAGTTCTGTATCAATATGTTGTGTACTGTAGTGTTGAATCTGATAGATACTTGTTTCCCATCAGTTTTGCATCAGTGTGTAACACACTGTAGTGTTGCATCTGATGGACACTTGTAGACCATGGATTCTTTATCACTGTGTTATGTACTGTAGTGTTGAATCTGATGGGCACTTGTCTCCCATCAGTTCTGCATCAGTGTGTTATGTACTGTATTGCTGAATCTAATGGACACTTTTTGACCATCAGTCCTGTATCAGTGTATGTACAATAGTGTTGAATCTGATGGACACTTGTTGCCCATAAGTTCTGTATCATTGTGTTATGTACTGTAGTTTTTAATCTGATGGACCCTTGTTGACCATCTGTCCTGTATCAGTGTGTTATGCACAATAGTGTTGAATCTGATGGACACTTTTTGCCCATCAGTTCTGTATCAGTATGTTATGTACTGTATTGCTGAATCTAATGGACACTTTTTGACCATCAGTCCTGTATCAGTGTATGTACTATAGTGTTGAATCTGATGGACACTTGTTTCCAATAAGTTCTGCATCTTTGTGTTATATACAGTAGTGTTTAATCTGATGGACACTTGTTTCCCATCAGTTCTGTATCAGTGTGTCATGCACTGTATTTGTGAATCTCATGGACACTTGTTGCCCATCAGTTCTGTATCAGTGTGGTATGTACTGTAGTGTTGAATCTGATGGAAACTTGTAGCCCATCAAATCTGTATCAGTGTGTTATGTACTTTAGTGTTGAATCTGAAGGACACTTACTGCACATCAGTTCTGTATCAGTGTGTTATGTACTGTAGTGTTGAATCTGATGGACACATGTTTCCCATCAGTTCTGTATCAGTGTGTCACACACTGTAGTGTTGATTCTGATGGAAATCTTTTTCCCGTCAGTTCTGTATCAGTGTGTTATGTACTGTAGTATTGAATCTGATGGACACTTGTTGCCCATCAGTTCTGTATGTGTGTTATGTAGTATATTGTGGAATCTGATGTACAATTGTTGCCCATCAGTTCTGTATCAGTGTGTTATGTAGTGTAGTTTTGAATCTGATGGACATTTGTTGCCCATCAATTCTGTTTCAGTGTGTTATGTACTGTAGTGTTGAATCTGATGGACACTTTTTTTTCCCTATCAGTTCCGTATCAATGTGTTATGTACTGTAGTGTAGAATCTGATTGACAGTTTTTGCCCCTCAGTTCTGTTTGTGTGTTACGCACTGTAGGGTTGAATCTGATGGACACTTGCTGCCCATCAGTTCTGTATCAGTGTGTTATGTACTGTAGTATTGAATCTAATGGACACTTGTTGCCCATCAATACTTTATCAGGGTGTTATCTACTGTAGTGTTTAATCTGATGGACACTTGTCGCCCATCAGTTCTGTATCAATGTGTTATGTAGTGTAGTTTTGAATCTGATGGACACTCGCTGCCCATCAGTTCAGTATCAGTGTGTTATGTACTGTAGTGTTGAATCTGATGGACACTTCTTGCCCATCAGTTCTGTATCAGTATGTCATGTACTGTAGTTTTAAATCTGATGGAAACTTGTTGCCCATCTGTTCTGTAAGTGTGTTATGTACTGTAGTGTTGAATCTGATGCATACTTTTTTTCCCATCATTTCTGTATCAGTGTGTTATGTACTGCAGTGTTGAATCTGATGCACACTTTTTGCCCATCACTTCTGCATGTGTGTTACGCACTGTAGTGTTGAATCTGATGGATACATGTTTCCCATCTATTCTGTATCAGTGAGTTATGTACTGTAGTGTTGAATCTGATGGATTCTTCTTGCCCATCAGTTCTGCATCAGTGTGTTATGTACTGTAGGGATTTTTCTGATGGACACTTGTTGCCTATCAGTTCTGTGTCAGTGTGTCATGTACGGTAGTTTTGAATCTGATGGACACTTGTTGCCCATCAGTTCAGCATCAGTGTGTTATGTACTGTAGGGATTTTTCTGATGGACACTTGTTGCCTATCAGTTCTGTGTCAGTGTGTCATGTACGGTAGTTTTGAATCTGATGGACACTTGTTGCCCACTCGTTCTGTATCGTTGAGTTTTGTAGTGTAGTTTTGAATCTGATGGACAGTTGTTTCCCATCAGCTCTATATCAGTGTGTTATGTTCTGTAGTATTGAATCTGATAGACACTTGTTGCCCATCAGTTCTGTATGTGTGTTATGTAGTATATTGTGGAATCTGATGTACAATTGTTGCCCATCAGTTCTGTATCAGTGTGTTATGTAGTGTAGTTTTGAATCTGATGGACATTTGTTGCCCATCAATTCTGTTTCAGTGTGTTATGTACTGTATTGTTGAATCTGATGGACACTTTTTTTTCCCTATCAGTTCCGTATCAATGTGTTATGTACTGTAGTGCAGAATCTGATGGACAGTTTTTGCCCCTCAGTTCTGTTTGTGTGTTACGCAGGGTAGGGTTGAATCTGATGGACACTTGTTGCCCATCAATACTTTATCAGGGTGTTATCTACTGTAATGTTTAATCTGATGGACACTTGTCGCCCATCAGTTCTGTATCAATGTGTTATGTACTGTAGGGATTTTTCTGATGGAAACTTGTTGCCTATCAGTTCTGTGTCAGTGTGTCATGTACGGTAGTTTTGAATCTGATGGACACTTGTTGCCCACTCGTTCTGTATCGTTGAGTCTTGTAGTGTAGTTTTGAATCTGATGGACAGTTGTTTCCCATCAGCTCAATATCAGTGTGTTATGTACTGTAGTGTGGAATGTGATGGACACTTGTTGCCCATCAGTTCTGTATCTGTGTGTTATGTTGTGTAGTGTTGAATTTGATGGATAATTGTTACCTATAAGCTCTGTTTCAGTGTGTTATGCACAATAGTGTTAAATCTGATAGACACTTCTGTCCCATCAGTTCTGAATCAGTGTGTTACTCACTACAGTTTTGAATCTGATGGACACCTGTTTCCCATCAGTTCTGTATCAGTGTGTTACGCACTGCTGTTGTGAATGTGATGGGCACTTGTTGCCCATCAGTTCTGTATGTGTGTTATGCACTGTACTGTTGAATCTGATGGACACTTGTCACCCAGCACTTCAGTATCACTGTGTTATGTATTGTAGAGATGTTAATAGCTTCATAGGGATGTTCATAGGTTAGTACTAGGCTAACCGCCCTTGTGGGCCATTTCAAGCCTAGCCAATTACCCCATGTGAGAAACAATCTCTCTACCTTGTGGCTGTAAGGTAAACACCTTCACTATTATGCCAACCTCCCACCTGTAGTGTTGAATCTAATGGACACTTATTTCCCATCAGTTCTGTATCAGTCTGTTATGTACAGTAGTTTTGAATCTTAAGGACACTTGTTGCCCATCAGTTGTGTATCAGTGTGTTATGTACGATAGTGTTGAATCTAATGGAGACTTGGTTCCCATTAGTTGTGTATGAGTGTGTGACACACAGTAGTGTATGTGTGTTACGCATTGTAGTTTTGAACCTGATGGACCCTTGTTGCCCATCATTTCTGTATCAGTGTGTTATGTAGTGTAGTGCTGAATCTGATGGACACGTGTGGCCCATCAGTTCTGTGTCAGTGTGTTATGTACTGTAGTGTTGAATCTGATGGACACTTATTTCCCATCAGTTATGTATCAGTGTGTTATGTACTGTAGTGTTAAATCTGATGGAAACTTATTGCCCATCAGTTTTGTATCATTGTGTTATGTACTGTAGTGTTGAATCTGATGGATACTTGTTGCCCATCAGAACTGTATCCTTGTGTTATGCACTATAGTGTTGAATCTGATGCACACTTTTTGCCCATCAGTACTCTATCCATGTGTTATACACTATAGGTTTGAATCTGAAGCACACTTGCTGCTGTAGTGTTGAATCTGATGGACACTTGCACATCAGTTCTGTATGTGTGTTACACCCTGTAGTGATGAATCAGATGGACACTTGTTGCCCATCAGTTCTGTATCAGTGTGTTATGTACTGTAGTATTGCATCTGATGGACACTTGTTGCACATCAGTTCTGTATAAGTGTGTTATGTACTGTAGTGTTGAATCTGAAGGACACTTGTTGCACATCAGTTCTGTATAAGTGTGTTATGTACTGTAGTGTCGAATCTGATGGGCACTTGTTGCCCATCACTTATGTATCAGTGTGTTATGTAGTATAGTGTCAAATCTGATGGACACTTGTTGCCCATCAGTTCTGTATCAGTGTGTTATGTAGTGTAGTGTTGAATCTGAGGACACTTGTTACCCATCAGTTCTGTATCAGTGTGTTATGTACTGTAGAACTGTATGTAATGGACACTTGTTGCCCATCAGTTATGTATCAGTGTGTTATGTAGTGTAGTGTCGAATCTGATGGATACTTGTTGCCCATCAGTTCTGTATCAGTGTGTTATGTAGTGTAGTGTTGAATCTGATGGACCCTTGTTGCCCATCAGTTCTGTATCAGTTTGTTACGCACTGTAGTTGTGAATCTGTTGGACACTTGTTGCCCATCAGTTCTGTATCAGTGTGTTATGTACTGTAGCATTGAATCTGAGGACACTTGTTACCCATCAGTTCTGTACCAGTGTGTTATGTACTGTAGAACTGTATCTAATGGACACTTGTTGCCCATCAGTTAAGTATCAGTGTGTTATGTAGTGTAGTGTTGAATCTGATGGACCCTTGTTGCCCATCAGTTCTCTATCAGTTTGCTACGCACTGTAGTTGTGAATCTGATGGACACTTGTTGCCCATCAGTTCTGTATCAGTGTGTTATGTAGTGTAGTGTTGAATCTGATGGACCCTTGTTGCCCATCAGTTCTGTACCAGTGTGTTATGTACTGTAGGACTGTATCTAATGGACACTTGTTGCCCATCAGTTCTGTATCAGTGTGTTATGTAGCGTAGTGTTGAATCTGATGGACAATTGTTGCCCATCAGTTCTATATCAGTTTGTTATGTACTGTAGTGTTGAATCAGATGGACACTTGTAGCCCATGAGTTCTGTATCAGTGTGTTATGTACTGTAGTGTGAATCTGATGGACATTTGTTGCCCATCAGTTCTGTATCAGTTTGTTATATACTGTAGTGTTAAATCTGATGGACACTTGTTGCCCATCAATTCTGTATCAGTGTATGTACTGTAGTGTTGAATCTGATGGCACTTGTTTCTCATCAGTTCTGTATCAGTGTGTTACTATAATGTTGAATCTGATGGACACCTGTTGCCAATCAGTTCTGTATAAGTGTGTTACGCACTATAGTGTTGAATCTGATGGACACCTGTTTCCCATCAGTTCTGTATTAGTGTGTTATGCACTGTACTTTTGAATATGATGGACATTTCTTGCTGTAGTGTTGAATCTGATGGACACTTGTGCCCATCAGTTCTGTATGTGTGTTACGCACTGTAGTGCTGAATCTAATGGACAGTTGTTGCACATCAGTTCTGTTTCAGTGTGTTATATAATGAAGTGTTGAATCTGAAGGACACTTTTTGCCCTGCAGTTCTGTATCAGTGTGTTACGCACTGTAGTTGTGAATCTTTTGGATACTTGTTGCCCATCAGTTCTGTATCAGTGTGTTATGTGCTGTAGTGCTGAATCTGATGGACACTTGTTGCCCATCAGTTCAGTATCAGTGTGTTATGTAGTGTTGTGTTGAATCTAATGGACAATTGTTGCCCATCAGTTCTGTATCAGTTTGTTGTGTAGTGTATTGTTGAATTTGATGGACACTTGTTGCCCATCAGTTCTGTATCAGTGTGTTTTTTACTGCAGTGTTGAATGTGATGGACCCTTGTTGCACATCAGTTCTGTATCAGTGTGTTATGTAGTGTAGTGTTGAATCTGATGGACACTTATTGCCCATCAGTTCTGTATCAGTGTATTACGCACTGTAGTTGTTAATCTGATGGACACTTGTTGCCCATCAGTTCAGTATCAGTGTGTTATGTAGTGTTGTGTTGAATCTAATGGACAATTGTTGCCCATCAGTTCTGTATCAGTTTGTTGTGTAGTGTATTGTTGAATTTGATGGACACTTGTTGCCCATCAGTTCTGTATCAGTGTGTTTTTTACTGCAGTGTTGAATGTGATGGACCCTTGTTGCACATCAGTTCTGTATCAGTGTGTTATGTAGTGTAGTGTTGAATCTGATGGACACTTATTGCCCATCAGTTCTGTATCAGTGTATTACGCACTGTAGTTGTTAATCTGATGGACACTTGTTGCCCATCAGTTCTGTATCAGTGTGTTGTGTACTGTAGCGTTGAATCTGATGGACACTTATTGCCCATCAGTTTTGTATCATTGTGTTATGTACTGTAGTGTTGACTCTGATGGATACTTGTTGCCCATCAGTACTGTATCCGTGTGTTATACACTATAGTGTTGAATCTGATGCACACTTTTTGCCCATCAGTACTCTATCCATGTGTTATACACTATAGGTTTGAATCTGAAGCACACTTGCTGCTGTAGTGTTGAATCTGATGGACACTTGCACATCAGTTCTGTATGTTTGCTACGCCCTGTAGTGATGAATCAGATGGACACTTGTTGCCCATCAGTTCTGTATCAGTGTGTTATGTACTGTAGTGTTGAATCTGATTGACACTTTTTGCCCATCCGTTCTGTATTAGTGTGTTATGTACTTTTAATGTTGAATCTGATTGACACTTGTTGCCCTTTTGTTCTGTATCAGTGTGTTTTGTAGTGTAGTTTTGAATCTGATGGACACTTGTTTCCCATCAGTTAGTGTGTTATATACTGCAGTGTTTAATCTGATGGACACTTGTTGCCCATCAGTTTTGTATCAGTGTGTTATGTAGTGTAGTGTTGAATCTGATGGACACTTGTTGCCCTTCAGTTCTGTATCAGCGTGTTACACACTGTAGTGCTGAATCTGGCGGACACTTGTTGGCCATCAGTTCTGTATCAGGGTGTTATGTACTGTAGTGTTGAATCTGATGGACAGTTGTTGCCCATCAGTTATGTATCAGTGTGTTACACACCGCAGTTTTGAATGTGATGGACACTTGTTGCCCATCAGTTCTGTATCACTGTGTTATGTACTGTAGTGTTGAATCTGATGGACACTTGTTTCCCATCAGATCTGTATAAGTGTGTTATGTACTGTAGTTTTAAATCTGATGAACACTTATTGCCCATCAGTTCTGTATCAGTGTGTTATGTACTGTACTGTTGAATCTGATGCACACTTTTTGCCCATCAGTACTGTATCCGTGTGTTACGCACTGTAGTTTTGAATCTGATGCACACTCTTTGCTGTAGTGTTGAATCTGAATGATACTTACCCATCAGTTCTGTATGTGTGTTACGCACTGTAGTGATGAATCATATGGACCCTTGTTGCACATCAGTTCTGTATCGATGTGTTACACACTGTAAACCTGAATCGGATGGACACTTGTTGCCCATCAGTTCTGTATCAATGTGTTATGTACTGTAGTGTTGAATCTGGTGGACAATGATGGCCATCAGTTCTGAATCAGTGTATTATGTAGTGTAGTGTTGAATCTGATGGACATCATCATCATCTTTCGGCTGTTCCCATTACTGGTCGCCACAGCGGATCATCTGTTTCCATTTCTACCTGTCTTCTGCATCATGCTCTTTCACACCAACCGCCTGCATGTCCTCTCTCACCACATCCATAAACCTCATCTTAGGCCTTCCTCTTTTCCTCTTACCTGGCAGCTCCATCCTTAGCATCCTTTTCCCAATATACCCAGCATCCCTCCTCAGCACATGTCCAAACCAACGCAATCTTGCCTCTCTTGCTTTGTCTCCAAACTGTCCAACCTGAGCTGACCCTCTAATATACTGATTCCGAATCCTGTCAATCCTAGTCATACCCAGTGCAAATCTTAACATCTTTAACTCTGACGCCTGCCTTTTCGACAATGCTACCGTCTCCAACCCATATAGCTGGTATCACTACCCTCTTGTAGACCTTCCCTTTCACTCTTATTGGTACCCGTCTGTCACAAATCACTCCTGACACTCTTGTCCACCCATTCCACCCTGCCTGTACTCTCTTCTTTACCTCTCTTCCACACTCACCATTACTCTGAACTGTTGATCCCAAGTACTTAAACTCATCCACCTTTACCAACTCTACTTCCTGCATCCTCACCATTCCTCTTCCCTCCCTCTCATTTACACACATATATTCTGCTTTAGCCCTGCTGACCTTCATTTCTCTCCTCTCTAAAGCATATCTCCACCTCTCCAGGGTCTCTTCAACCTGTTCCCTACTCTCACTACATATCACAATGGCATCTGCAAACATCATAGTCCATGGGGTCTCCTGTCTAATCTCATCTGTCAACCTGTCCATTACCACTGCAAATAAGAAAGGGCTCAGAGCAGATCCTTGATGTAATCCCACCTCTACCTTAAACGTATCTGTCACTCCCACCGCAGACCTCACCAATGTCACACTACCCTTGTACATATCCTGTACCACTCTTACATATTTCTCTGCCACTCCCAACTTCCTCATACAATACCACAACTCTTCTCTAGGCACCCTGTCATATGCTTTCTCTAAGTCCACAAAGACACAATGCAACTCCTTCTGACCTTCTCTGTATTTCTCCAACAACACTCTCAGAGCAAATATTGCACCTGTAGTGCTCTTTCCTGGCATGAAACCGTACTGCTGATCACTAATCATCACCTCCCTTCTTAACCTAGCTTCCACTACTCTTTCCCATAACTAAAGTGTTGAATCTGATGCACACTTTTTGCCCACCAGTACTGTATCCATGTGTTATACACTGTAGTGTTGAATCTGATGCACACTTGTTGCTGTAGTGTTGAATCTGATGGAAACTTACCCATGAGTTCTGTATGTGTGTTATACACTGTAGTGGTGAATCCAATGGGCACTTGTTGCCCATCAGTTCTGTATCAGTGTGTTATTAACTGTAGTGTTTAATCTGATGGACACTTATTGCCCTTCAGTTCTGTATCAGTGTGTTTTGTACTGCAGTGTTGAATCTGATGGACCCTTGTTGCCAATTAGTTATGTATCAGTGTGTTATGTACTGTAGTGTTAAATCTGATGGACACTTGTTGCCCATCAGTAATGTATCAGTGTGTTATGTAGTGTAGTGTTGAATCTGATGGACATTTGTAACCCATCAGTTTTGTATCAATGTGTTATGTTCTGTAGTGTTGAATATGATGGACTCTTGTTGCCCATAAGATCTGTATGTGTGTTTCACACTGCAGTGTTGAATCTAATGGACACTTGGTTCCCATCAGTTCTGTGTCAGTGTGTTATGTACTGTAGTTTTGAATCTGATGGAAACTTGTTGCCCTTTTGTTCTGTATCAGTGTGTTATGTAGTATAGTGTCGAATCTGATAGACACTTCTTGCACATCAGTTCTGTATCAGTGTGTTACACAGTGTAGTGCTGAATCTGATGGACACTTGCTGCCCATCAGTTTTGTATCAATGTTTTATACACTGTAATGTTGAATCTGATGGACTCTTGTTTCCCATCAGTTCTGTATCAGTGTGTTGTGTACTGTAGTGCTGAATCTGAATGACACTTATTGCCCATCAATTCTGTATTAGTGTGTAATGTAATGTAGTGTTAAATCTGATGGACACTTGTTGCCCATCAGTTCTGTATCAGTGAGTAATGTACTGTAATGTTGAATCTGATGGACACTTGTTGTCCATCAGTTCTGTATCAGTGTGTTACACACTGTAGTATTGAATCTCATGGGCAATTGTTTCTCATCAGTTCTGTATCAGTGTGTTACGCACTGTTGTGTTGAATCTGATGGACACTTGCTACCCATAAGTTCTGTATCAGTGTGTTATATAGTGTAGTGTTGAATCGGATGTACACTTGTTGCCCATCATTTCTGTATCAGTGTGTTATGTACTGTTGTATTGAATCTGATGGACACTTCCTTCCCATCAGTTCTGTATCAGTGTGTTATGTACTGTAGTTTTGAATTTGAAGGACACTTGTTGCCCATCAGTTCTGTATCAGTGTGTTACGCACTGTAGTTTTGAATCTGATGAACACTTGTTGCCCATCCGTTCTGTAGCAGTGTGTTATGTAGTGTAGTATTTAATCTGATGGACACTTGTTGCCCATCGGTACTCTATCAGTGTGTTAAGCACCATAGTGTTGAATCTGATGGACACTTCTTCCTATTAGTTCTGTATCAATGTGCTCTGTACTGTAGTGTTGAATCTGATGGACACTTTTTGCCCATCAGTTCTGTATAATTGTGTTTTGTACTCTAGTGTTGAATCTGATGGACACTTGTTGCCCATCAGTTCTGTATCAGTGTTTTATGTAGTGTAGTGTTGAATCTAATGGACACATGTTTCCCATCAGTTCTGTATTGGTGTGTTATATACTGTAGAGTTGAATCTGATGGAAACTTTTTTCCCATCAGTTTCAAATCAGTGTGTTAAGCACTGTAGCATTGAATCTGATGTGCAGTTGTTGCTCATTAATTCTGTATCAGTGTCTTATGTACTGTAGTGTTGAATCTGATGGGCACTTGTTCCCCATCAGTTCTGTATCAGTGTGTTATGTAGTGCAGTGTTGAATCTGATGGAAATTTGTTGCCCATCAGTTCTGTATCAGTGTGTTATGTACTGTACTGCTGAATCTGATGGATACGTGTTGCCCATCAGTTCTGTATCAGTGTGTTATGTAGTGTAGTGTTGAATCTGATGGACACGTTTTGCCCATTTGTTCTGTATCAGTGTGTTATGTACTGCAGTGCTGAATCTGATGGACACTTGTTGCCCATCAGTTCTGTATCAATGTGTTATGTACTGTAGTTTTGCATCTGATGGACACTTGTTGCACATCAGTTCTGTATCAGTGTGTTATGTACTGTAGTGTTGAATCTGATGCTTGTTGCCCATCAGTTTTATATCAGTGTGTTATGTAGTGTTTAATCTGAAGGACACTGGTTGCCCATCCATCCATTCTGTATCAGTGTGTTATGTACTGTAGTGTTGAATCTGAATGACACTTGTTGTCCATCAATTCTGTATCAGTGTGTAATGTACTGTAGTATTAAATCTGATGGACATTTATTGCCCATCAATTCTGTATCCATGTGAAATGGACTGTAGTGTTGAACCTGATGGACACCTGTTGTCCAGCAATTCTGTATCAGTGTGTTATGCACTGTAGTGTTGAATCTGATGGACACTTGTTCCCCATCAGTTCTGTATCAGTGTGTTATATAGTGTAGTGTTGAATCTGATGGACACTTGTTGCCCATCAGTTCTGTATCAGTGTGTTGTCTACTGTAGTGTTGAATCTGATGGACACTTGTTGCCCACCAGTTTTGTATAAATGTGATCTGATATTGTTAATCCTCATTCGTTCCTTACGTATGGGTATCAGTTCCGACCTCAGAACCCAGCCGGTTATTTTCTAAGCTCTCATCAGCTACAAACTGTTGAGCTAAACTCTTACCCATAATCCCCCTCTCCCTGTTACCTCAGATTTCATTTGCCGCGTTGCCGTTCGATCATGTCAAGCTGCTTCTCTTGAGCTAAGTACAGATATTTGTTGTCAGACTTGTCATATATATAACTTTTTCTGTCAGAAAAGTTTCTATTTTGTTGTCTCTTACCCTATTGCATTTAGTGATCATATTTTCTTCAGTTTTCTTCTCTTTATTCTACACATTTTACCACGAGGTATTTCTCCCTTACCATCATTGGTAATCTCTTCCTTTCTTCATACTTCTGGCATTCTTTTGTACCATTGCTGGTACCCTTTCTACTGTCCCCTTTTTCTATAATGGCAGATAAGAAAGGTAGTGTGGGATTTAAAAGGTGTTCTGATTGTCGACACAAATTACCTACATCAGGTGTACACTCTTTGTGCCTTTATTACTTGAAGGTGTCCCACTTATATGTTTACCCGCCCTGTGCTATTTGTAAAAATTTTTCTAACAGAACCTTGTTGGAAAGGAAAAATAAGTTGTCACTGAAGGGACTTCTCAAATCTTCCTTTTCAGAGGCTATTTCTGGGTCGGAGGCTTCAACCCCTTCTAGAGCCCATAAGAACATTTTTGGATGATCCTACTAAGGCCACATCTTTGCCTTCGTCCCTGGCTGGGGACTCCCACCAACCAAGACCTAAAAAGGCTAAAGTTTCTGCTTTGGAGCTCACTCAGTCAGCCCCAGTGCTTTCGGTGCCTAGACCTTCAGCACCGAGGCCTTCGACACCATCAGTGATCTCGGCTCCATCTTCTCCTGTAGCCTTTACTCTATCGGCACCGAGGGGCTCCTCAGTTCAGACTATTACAACTACTGCATCGGCACCGACCGTTCATTCGGCACTGACTTTGACCTTGTCGGCTCCAACATCTTACTCAGAGCCGATGCCTCAGTTATTGGCTCCAATTTTGTCAGTTCCAGCTTTTGTACTGGCAATCACTTTGGCATTGATCCTTGTGTCAGTGCAGACCGTGACCTTGGCACCAATGATTACCTCGATGCAGACACCCATAGTCCAGTCTCTCTTGGCACCATTGTTCTTGGGGCAGACTGGTGAGGTGGGCACCAAGCTTGTCTCTTCTGTGGACAGACCTGTTTCTCCCTCAGTCTCCATAAGGTCCACTAGAAGCCTTTCCAAACATGATGTGTTGCGTCTTGTGGATCAAGTGCTTTTGGCCAGAGGTATCCTTGCCCCCAGGACCTATCCTTCCTTGGGAGGTGATCACCCATCTCCAAAGACCCCTTCTTATTCTCCTCCTTCATTGCCTTTGAAGTCCATTGATATAGCACAGTCGTCCCTCCCCCTCTGCTGTTCCCTTTATTGATCTCACTAAGGAACTGTAGTTGCCTTCATGGCAGGAGAGTTTTGCTATGACCCAGGATGACATTTGTGACATGTGTAATTTGCTGTTCCACAGCCATCCAGGGACTCTGAGTCGGCAGGCTGAGCCACTTAGGGGAGGGGTGAGCCCTGTCCTGGCCACTCACCCCTCTTCAGGTGGACCAGCCTTTCAACTGATGGAGAAGGCTCTGGCTTCTGCTGGTGATACTGTGCTGTCTATCCCCCCGCCCTCCTCTGGTACACTGTTTTCACAAGTCGCACCTAGCGGACACCGGGTGCAAGGACCTCAGGACATATTCCCACAGGAAATCCCCTTTCTGCTGTCTTTCCCAGCTTCTCCCTCTGAGGAAGTCCACCGGAAAAGTTTGTGTAAGAGGAAGCACATGGACTCCACAGAGGAGTCTCTCACTGAAGACACAGACTTTGATGAGGGGGAAGGATCCATCGGTCACCCTCTGAGGTATACTTTGGTGATATCCTTGAAATCCTTAAACAGACAGGTGACTGGCAGCCCTCTAATCTGACCTCTGAGGAGCCTGTGTTCCTGGAGGCCTTTCATGCCCAGCCCCCTACCTCCTGGGTTACTTCACCTGCCAATGAACTTGTCCAGCTCATCGTGCAGCATGCGTGGAAAGCTCCTGACACCGTCGAGGCTATTCCCTGGAGACCAGATAAGATTTTGTCCCCTCCTGCTACGGATCCCTATTGGTCTAAAGGTCTTCCTGTGGATGCTGTGGTGGTGGCAGCCACAACAAAAAGGGATCTGGCAGAAGAAGAAAGCCAGACTGTCCATCCGCCTAACAACGAGTCCCAGGCCCTGGACAGGATAGGGAAGTTCACCTTTGCATTAGCGACCTTTACTATCAGGTCCCTGAATTATATAGGTTCATAGGTTCATAGGTTCATACTAGGCTATCTGCCCTAGGGCATTTATAAGCCTAGCCAGAGTGTGTTTGGCTTTCGCCACCCATTTTAAATTAATTTTGCTATGCCCTTTTTCGAGGTTAGTATACTGTGCCTCTGTCTAACAGTGACACAGAAGTGATACCCACGGTAAACCTACGATCTCCCATCCACTCATCAAGATTCCTCTTGAAGAGAGTCAATGAGGGTCTCTGCCTAACCTGGACTGGGATTTTATTCCAGAGTGAAGGGAGCCTCTGGGTTATGAATCTGTCCCTCCAGCATGTCCTATTTATTTCAGTGCTGAGGTTCAAGTCTCTTGAGCACGTAGCTCGATGGGATTTGGATTTTTTGAGGTGCAGCATGTCCATTAATTCCAGGTTGGACATGGCTTTATACGTCAGGCACACATCGCCTCTGAGCAGGCGGTATGCCACTGAGTAGAGCTGGAGTTTCTTTATCTGGGCAGCATATGGCATCTGTTTGAGCCCTTTGATCCTCTTGGTGAGGTACTTTTGGGGTCTTTCCAGTTGCTGCAGGTGTCTGGTAAGGTACATCCCAAAAGGGGCATTGTACTCAATTATGGGCCTGATGAGGGATGAGTAAAGAGGCAGGATGACCTCCCCTGATCTAGATGTGAATCCCTTCATGATTAGGTGAGCTATATAAAATGTTTTTCTAACCACTCTGGCCACGTGGTTGTCAAATGAAAGATTGCTATCAACTTGGGTCCCCAGGTCCCTAATTACTTCTTCTGTACTTAATGGATTACCACCTATGTGGTAATTTGTGGGCACTTTGTTTTTGCCAAAGGGGATGACTATACACTTTTTGGCATTTAGCTTGAGGCCATGGCTCTGGCACCAGTTGTCTGTTTCTATGAGGCCCTTTTGGAGGATGCTTGTGTCGGCTGGAGAGTCGATTATGGTGCCCAGTTTGCAGTCATTTGCAAACTTGGTCAGCCACAGTCCTTCTGTGTTGGCCTGTACCTCCGAGAAATATATACTGAACAAGAGAGGTCCCAGGACTGAGCCTTGTGGGACGCCACTTGTAACTGGTTTGGAGTCTGACATGGCTCCAGCAATTCTAACCATGTGGGTTCTGTCCTTGAGCTAGTTTGCAACCCATCTAGTGACATAGGGGTTTATATTTAAGCTGGTGAGCTTATCTATAATGCCCGAGTGGGGTATTGTATCGAAGGCTTTGCGAGGTGCAGGTAGGCTGTGTGGACCACCTTCCCTTCGCCAATGGCCTTGGTGACTGTTTCAAAGAAATCGACCAGGTTTAAGAGGCAGGATCTGCCCTTAACAAAGCCGAACTGGGTAGGATCCAGTGTCTGTAGGTCCCCAATATCGTTATTTATGAGGTCCATGATGATCCTTTCCATAGCTTTGCAGACCAAGCTAGTCAGGCTTATGGGGCGATAGTTTCCAGGATCTGTTGAGGCACCACCTTCGTGGAGAGGGACCACTGTTGCTGTACTCCGCTCTTGGGGTACATATCCCGTTGTAAGGCTGAGATTGAACAGTAGTTTTATGTTTGGGTTTAGCTCTTCTTGGAGTTTATGTAGGGGACACTGTCTGGTCCCATTGATGCTGTGTTTTTTGCTTTGGAGAGGGCGGCTCTTACCTGAGCATCTGAGATGTCAGGGGGGTAGCACTCTGCTGGGATAGATATTTGCCCTTTTGGTGGGGAGGGGCAGAGTTTGCGCTGAACCTGTCAGCTAGGATGTTGGCAATGTCTGTGGGTTTGATGTATTTTTTGTCATTTTGGACTAATTCTGAGCATATCTGGGAATTCCCACCCAGGTTCCTAACATAACTAAAGAAAGCCTTGTGATTATCCTTAGTGTCCTGTGCAATTTTTCTCTCGAAGCTGGCCTTAGACGATTTTATGAGTGCCCATAGTTTTTTGCGACTACTGATCAGAGATGCCTTCCCTTTTTGGGATTTTGCTCTATCATGTAGTAGCTTCCTCCTTCTATTGTATAGTTTGTTTATGGCTGGGGTCCACCAGACAGGACATCTGCCTTTGGAGGATTGGGACTTGGTTTTATTTGGGATTGCATGATCCATGCATTCCTGAAGGTGTTCATAGAATGCGTTTATACAGGATTCTGCGGTCTGGGCCATATTTTCCACAGGCTTGGGGGCTTTGAAGGATTCCACCTCAGTTTTGAGGAATGTGAAATTTGCTTTAGAGAAGTTTTTCACTGTGGTTTTCTGGGCAGGGGGTGGGGTCGGGATGTGAATATCCAGTGAGATTAGTTTATGGTATGATCTTACCAGTGAGGGATACACTTCTGGTCTGGAGCATAGAGTCCCCATGTTAGTGATGATCAAGTCCAGTATGTTTTCCCCTCTTGTGGGACTGGTAACAAGTTGTTCCATAGCATTTGAGTTTATAAATTCTAGGAACCTTTGGGCTAGGGTGTTGGAGCTAGAGTAATGCTCCTAGTCTATGTTTGGGTAGTTGAAGTCGCCCACTATAATGGTGTTTGGAGAGACCTTCATATTTTCCAGTGTTCTCAGGAAGGCTGAGTGGGGTTCCTGGGTTTGGGAGGGTGGTCTGTAGCAGGCTATAAACTGGAAGGCAGTTTTACCCACTGTTAGTTGCACATGGATAGTCTCTGATGCTTCGTGCTGTGCCACCAACCTGGAGGTGTGGGTATCTTTGATGAATATTGATACTCCCCCTCCTTTTGTGGTTCGGTCCAAGTTTTGGGGCTGAAAAGCATGGTATGAGGTATAACCTGGTAGTGCTGGGGTGCTCTCGAGCCTTGAACCAGGTTTCTGTTACTGCACAGATATCGATGTTCTCCATGCTAAGGAGAGTTTCGAGTGCATGCATCTTGAGGTTTAGACTTCTGGCGTTGAGCAGCATTACTCTTAGTTTCTTATCCCTTGTGATACCTATGGAGGTGGGTTTGTCTTTTGAGCCTTGCCTAAAAAAGGCACTATGGGGGAAGCAAGAGCCTTTGCCAATATCCGAAAGCCCAGGGGTGACAGGTGCAAGCCTTCCCTAGCGAAGCATCGTGGCTTGTCGAGCATGTCATCCCAGGCTGACAGGCATTGGATCCCCTTTGAATGACACCAATACTTAAGCCAATTGTTGAAAATGATCATCTTGTTTTCATATTGTGGCATCATTCTTGGTGAGGGTAAGATGCTACTCAAGGTCAGGGTCATACTGGCCTGGGCTACATCCTCAGAGAGTTCCTCTATGTCTCTTTTCATGTAGTCCAGGGAGGTACGTCTCAGGTCATTCACACCAGCATGGACAATGACCGAGTCATATTTGTACTTGCCTTGGAGTGACCTGAGTGCTTGTGTTATGTGGCGGATCCTAGCGCCCGACAGGCAGCTCACCGTGACCTTCTCCTTGTTCAGCCTGGTGAGCGTGACGTCAGTGTGCCTGATGATAGAGTCACCTATTACAAGTGTATCAGGTGTGTTGTTTAGCCTTAAGGGCTGTGATATTTTGGCATACTGGCTTTGTGAGCTATGTGTTGCACGTGTTTTGTTTTGGGGTAGCGGTTGCTTGGGTGTCTGCTTTGGAGGTCTCTGCTGCTTAGGAAGATTATTATTTAGAGCCTCCAGGTATGTTTTTGTGTGTTTATGTGTTTGGTTTGCTGTCGTGGTAGGTCTATGTGAGACTGGAATTGTAGTGAGTGTGGATTCCTTCTCCTCCTGACTGGTTACACCAGTACTGAGTTGAGAGAGCTTAGCCTCCAGTTGGCTATATGGTTGCATTTCTCACATGTGTTAGAATTTGTTGGGAGGAGGAGAGGGTTGTCTGTCTACATGAGGCAGTTGTAACATTGCCTCAAGTTTTCCAGATTCACCAGCTGGACCAGAGAGGAGATTGACAACTGACCTTTGGACATGCTAGAACCGTTCGATTCTCAGCTAGAGCATCTTCTGTGTGGAGACATGCGTGAATGGGTGTACCGTCATTGAAGGTTGTGCATCAGCTCTGGCAACTTGGCATGTAAAAATCTACTGCCAATCATTAGCGGACCGGAGTTCCACTGTGGCGACCCCTAACCGAGAAAAGCCAAAAGACACAACAACATTTTCTGAGGACATGCTTAGGGTTCTGCAGGAGGCCAGGAAACCTGCTACCAGGAAACACTATATGTCCAAATGGAAGAGATCTTCTGTTTGATGCCTTGCTCATTAACCAGGATCCACTTTCTGTGGAGATCCCTCTGGTTCTCTCTTATTTGTGTGAATTACTCCATGCTGGGTTAGCATATTCTTCTATTAAAGCTCACCTTTCAGCTATTTCAGTGGGTCTGCAATTAAGTACTCCTCAGCCTCTAGTTTGAGGTCAAGCAAATTCTTTAAGGCATCCTTCAGATCAGACTTCTCAGGTAGCCTATTCCACCTTCCTGATACCTTAATGTTGTTCTTGAAAAATTTACTCGGGCATCTTTTGAGCCAGCAGCTTCAGCTTCTTTACAGCATTGTACATTTGGAAAACTGTTCTTCTTTTGGCCCTTGATTCAGCTAAAGGAGTGTCAGAACTCCAGGCACTTATGTCTCTGCCTCCTTTTTTAAGTTTTTCAAAAGGACACGGTCTCTCTTCCTACTAATCCCTCTAATCCCACTTTTATGCACAAGGTGGTTAATGAATTACCTCTTAATCTGTCTATTAATTTGTTTACATTTTTCCTTCTCTGCAGGCTCTAGTGAGAAGGTCCTTCACACCTAAAATTTGCATAGGCAGCTCAGATATTATTTAGATAAAACTAAGGCCATACATAAGTCTAAACAGCCTTTTGTTTCCTTTCTTCCCAGATCTTTTTGAAACAAACCATTTCTTCATGGATCTCTATGGCTATTTCCATTTTTACTACTTTCATAGGAAAAGCCTTCCTGCCTCTGGAAAAGCTTATTCTGTCAGAGCTTTGGGTTCCTCTACTGCTTTTTTGAGAAAGGCTTGGATACTAGTTTCATCCTTGAGGCTGCTACTTGGACTTCTCTCTATACCTTTACTAAGCATTACAAGTTGGATGTTTTCAGAACAATAGCTGGCTTTGCCAGAGCTATCCTGTATGGGTTTCTTGAGGGCTTCTTCTGTGCTGTCCTCCTCCCAAGTTTCATCCTGAGTGGTTGTACTCTGCCTTTAGTCAGGAATCCTGCAGCAGTGATATGGAAGGATGTAGTGCAGATGTGTAATATCGTACCATAACACTAGATGTCCTTTCTTTCACTCTTGCAGTATTCGCTCCCACCTTCCCTCCACCCCATCCACTGTTCTACCCTTTTCTGTTTTTTTTTCTCCTTCTGGATGAACATGTTCGTCCTACTTCCTAGGACTGTCCTTCTTCCTGAGGATATTCAGTTCTGAGATATGTACATCTGTACATCACCTTTATGCCCTACGCCTTAGCCAGGGAGCATACATATGACGTACGATGTTTGTATAGTATCCTAAGACTTTGGTATACTGGTCGGATGTTGGGCAACCCTTGGCAGGGAATCCCTTTAGTAAAGAATACCACAACACTGAAGATAAGGACATCTATTGTTATGTTAAGATTTTACATAACTGTACTTTTTGAAGTTTCCCTGGCCACTTAGTTTTCACAACATGAGGTAAATGCCTAAACAAAAACAAGATTTTAGGGCAAATACCTATTTTTAATAGTTTGGATTTTATGTTTCAAAAGTGAGATTTAAAGATTTCCATGAAGAAAGCTTATCCCATATTTCATTAAAAAGACCTTTAAAGTTCAAATCCAACAAAGAAGAAAATGTGTTGTTTATTTTAATCATGTTATAGAAGCACTCCTTAATGACCAGTCCCTGTGTTAGCTGTGGACATATACCAAAGCATCCAAACAGGCCTTACTGGATGGAAATAAAACAAGGCTTTAAATGTATTAAGTTAAAGATTTAAAAGGAAACTAACAAATCTAACGGATCAAGAGGTCTAGGAACTGCTGTAATTGGATCTCTGATCCATATTCCCTGATTATCCATGAACCAAGTTGATAAAATCCATGTATCATATTTAGAGTGGGTAGCAAATTCTGAAACCTAAGTACTAGCTAAAGCTTCCATACCTAATGATATACTCTTACTCAATGTGTGTTTACTGTACTAGCCACTGATGAATGTAACAAAATGACTGAACAAAATGTCCTTTCAGCTGTATTGTTTATTGTAACACACTCTGCTCCTTACTGAGTTGAAGTTTTGCTCCTTTTTTTGCCTTGAAACTGCACCTTACTAGCTTTTTGACTCTGTACTTTATTAATGTGTACTGTATTTACTGTATTTACTGTATTTACTGTATTTATTGTATTTACTGTATTTACTGTACTAATCTTTGTGGAGTTCTTCTCCCCAGGCCTCCGCTGAAAATGGCATCCATGCCCAGTTGGACTTTCTTGGTAACAAATGTAAAATAAATAAATGATGAAAAAGCAGAGAGGATGGGGGGGTTCCTTGTTTTGTTCCCCTATATAAATTAATAACCTCAGGAAAAAAAATAGTTAGTGATGACAAAAGCTTGGGGTAAATGGTAAAATAACTGATTTTTTAAAAAACTCAGAGGGAAGATTATATTTTTAAGAGAGTTTGCTATGAAAAGTCCTGCTCAACAAAGTTAAAGGCATTAGAGAAGTTATGCAAAATAACTACTCTAGGTTTGGATGGAAGGATACTTGATTGTTGCCGATTTAAGCTCACCAAAAGCATGTCAGATTCTCTATTCTTCCTTTAATAAACCCCCTTCTGTCGGTCTTTGATCACTCTACCTAAAAAGCTTCCCCATTCTGGTGGACAACATTCATGCAAAAATTTTGTTATCCAGATTAAGTAAAGAAATGGGTCTGTACAACCCAAAATCAGTAAAATCCTTACACTGTTTAAGGAGGAAATAATTCTAGCCTTCAGGATGGAAAATGGAAGTGCTTGTAACTGCACAGCTCCTCTAAATAAAGTAAGCAGCAGAGGACCTAAAAGTGTCTTGTATATTCAATAAAACTATGAAATAAGGCCACCCAGCCCTAGAGCTTACCCCTGAGTTAAGAGCATCCATGGCCTTGTAAACCTCCTCTAGAGAAATTAGTTGATGTAATGATTATCTGTCATGGTATGAGATCTGGGCGAAGTTACAATGTTGTAAAAATACTAGCAACCTGTTCTGTATTACTACTCACATGGAGAAAAGGTGTTGAGGATGGATGGATGGATGGATTGATTAGCTATTACCTGTTTGATTTCAAATAAATTATGATTAATTAAACCATTGGAATGTTTCAACCCCTGTATGGAAATTTCCCTTCTCCTTTTAGTAATTCTCTTGACAAGAACTTTAATATCGGAGATTTCTTTGGCCCAGCTAAGAGATTTAATTATATCACATTTTTCTTGAATCCACAAGTATTTTAAACTCAATTTTGCCATTTAAGACTTTTTAAGTTTTCTCTGATCTTTGAAAATGGCATCTTTGCATTCCCCATTTTGCACAGATATTCTTCCCTCTTAGTTTGCTTTTCCAAACCAGACAGTTTAATATGTTCACTGTGCCTTAAAGAAATCATGTAATGTCTTAACCAACTTTTGAAACAGTGCCAACAGCTAAAGATATCCAACAGAGAGTAATGATTTCAATAACGGCTAGTCCAGTTACCAAGCTTTCGAACCGCATCCTCATCTTTAAGGACAAGCGGATCCACCCTCTAGGGAGTACTGACACTTAGAAGAGAACTTTATAACTTCAAATAAGATAATATTAAGCAGCATCTGTCTATAAGCCAAAATTAAAGTCTACTGGCATTCCCCCAGTACCAAAAAAGGTAAAATTTCTCTGAGAAGTGTAGTTAACCCACCATATGTCAGCCAGATCCTGGTCCATTATAACCCCACCATATGTCAACCAGATCCTGGTCCAATATAAAATTGTTCAAACAATTCCAAAACAGAGGAAGCCTAGGTTTGTCAGCGAGAATTTTATCAAAAGGTCCAGGAAGATATTAAAGTCATCTCCCACAATTGGTTTAGTTACTGGTTATCACAGTTTATATGTTGTGATCCACAATCCTTTTAGAAAGGATGTTTGATCCTCATTTGGGTCGTACATAATCCCCAGTATTAATGAATCCTCATCACCTCTAAACTTTAAGACTATCCATCTACCTGCTTGGACTTTAAACTTGGATGGGACTTTACAAATTACTTGGTGATGCACTAGGATAACCACTCCTGTTTTCACACAGCTACAATAGTTGCCCCCCTCCCCCCCAATCATAGATGAATAAACCTATTGACATTTCAGGGCTTTAATTTAATTTCTTGAAGAAAGACAATCTTAGCATGTAATGATCTTAGTACGTCAAAAACAGGTTTCCTTTTGAGTGGAGTGCCTAATCCTCGTACATATGAGAAATAAAAATAGTAAAATCATGAATGTTTCTATGACTTGTTTTCAGTGGTACAGCATTCTTCTCGTCTGGACTAGCAAATACCCTCTGTGAAGGCAATGAATTTTCCTTGCACAGCATGTTGAAAGAACCTTATACACACAGATAAAAGAAAAAAAGGAGAAAAACTCTGCTGTGTGACTGAATATGGACTGGAGCAACAACAAGTTTAAAAGGACAAAATATTAGGTAATTTTTGATTACAAACTGTATCAACGGCTTTAGATATATCTAAGGAAAGAGAAGAAAAACTTTACTTGTATTTCTGTGAAAGTTTATAGTGTTAGTGAAAAGAGGGCAGATTTTGTGCTATAGTACAGACAAAACCATGCCAAGTTTGAAAAAGAAGATGGTTGTAGTTTAGAAGTTGATAATGCATGTATATTTCAAGAACCTTAGACAGGGGTTAGCCATTCAGTGGAATTTCCAACTGTGTGCATGGGAATGATAAATGTATTTTTTCCAGGGTAGGGTGATGTAACTCTCTGTCATTGACCATTTTTTAGGGTGTAAATAGGGTAAGTAAGGACATCTGCTGACAGTTTTATATATTTTCCTGGTAGATTAATGACTAAAGTGGTGGCTTAAAGCTTTTGAAGCTGATGTTTAATGGCAGCGATTTGGACAGGTTCAAAGTTGAAAAAAAAAGAATTGTTTTCAGTACAGATCAGTACGGTAGGGTGAAAGGACTAGCAGAGTTATCCATGAGTAAGATAGGGGTAGCAGGGTTATCTTTAAGTAAGGTGGGAGTAGCAGGGATATTACTGAGTAACCTGGGAGTAGTAGGGTTATCACTAAGTAACCTGGGAGTAACAGGTTTATCTCTGAGTAAGTTAAGAGTTGCAGAGTTAACTTTGAGTAAACTATGCACTGTTTCAACAAAGTGGGTATTGAACTGAATAGCAACATTATCCATAGTGCTGTTTGTGTTTGGCTGAGGTGTGGTGGTGTGGCCCTATTCGTAGTGATGTTTGTGTTTGGCAGCAGTGTGGTAGTGTGGCCCTATCTGTAGTGCTGTTTGTGTTTGGCAGAGGTGTGGTAGTGTGGCCGTATCTGTAGTGCTGCTTATGTTTGGTGGATATGTGGTAATGTGGCCCTCTCTGCAGTGCTGTTAGTGTTTGGCGTAGATGTGGTAGTGTGGGCCTATCTGTAGTGCTGTTTGTGTTTGGCTGAGGTGTGGTGGTGTGGCCCTATTCGTAGTGATGTTTGTGTTTGGCAGCAGTGTGGTAATGTGGCCCTATCTGTAGTGCTGTTTGTGTTTGGCAGAGGTGTGGTAGTGTGGCCGTATCTGTAGTGCTGCTTATGTTTGGTGGATATGTGGTAATGTGGCCCTCTCTGCAGTGCTGTTAGTGTTTGGCGTAGATGTGGTAGTGTGACCCTATCCTTAGTGCTGTTTGTGTTTGGCAGAAGTGTGGTAGCATGGCCCTATCTGCAGTGCTGTTTGTGTTTGGTGGAGATGTGGTACTGTGGCACAATTAGTTGTGCTGTTTGTGTTTGGCAGAGTTGTGGTAGTGTGGCTGGGTGAAGTATATTATTTATTGTAGCCCAAAACAGTTTGGCATTGTTTTGATATTTATTCTGAACACTAGAATAATAGGATTGATTGACTGATTGCTTTTTAATAATCTGGTTTGTGATTTGCTCCAGTGCTGTTCTTTACAAGTTTTCTCTCTTTGTGACATCAGTTGTTTGATTTGTTTGGCTAACCAAGGGTCAGGGTCTGACTTAGTTCTTTTTATATGAACAGGAGTAAGAGTTTTGACAATGATGAGATAAGCTGTATTGAAGTAAGTGATGCTTCATCTACAGGCACGGTCTGAAATTTGGTCCAGATATAAAGTTGTTTGTTAAATGAAGTAAGATCACATACTTGGCTGTTTACAATTGTTTTGGTCATATTGCTATGGTGTCAAACTGTTACAGTTGGAAGATGGTCACTAATTATATCAGGGAGGCAACCTGAGGTGCTTAAATAATTTGGCTGAGTGGAGAGGCTCAAGCCTAGCGTAGAATGCATGTTTCTGCTTTTAATGATTCTAATGGGGGAGTGATTAACTGAGTGAAACTTTCAAGATTTATAGAGTTTGTAGGGGAGTCTGAGTCAGTAACGTTTCATGGGGATATTGCAATTTGTCCAGCACAGAAAAAAAAAAAAACTCCTTTAAATCTAATTAGTGAGATGCAAGAGTGTCAGCTAGCATGCATGCCATTTTTTCTAATGATCAGCCAGATGTTTTTCAATCTTAGAGAGTTGCATTTCACGGTTGGCTGACACATTCTTTATTTGCTTTACATAGTGTAAGACCATTTGTGTCATGGAAGTAATTGGTTCCATGCTAAAGCAAAGTGCTTTGAGTTCATTCACAGCAATGTGTGAAGTGTCTACCATATTAAAAAGTAGCAGTATGTTTCTTCATCAGCCAGAAAACTGGACTAAAATACAGTGCAGCAACCAAATGCAGCCTTTAAAATTAGAAAAATACCCCAGCTCAGACCAACTTCACATTGCACTTGATGAGGTAGGAGTACAACAAAAATACAGCCTTAGTCCACAAAGGTCAGACAGCTGAGATTTCTCAAGCTGGCAATCAGTGTACAACCCCTGACTGCTCTCTCAAACTTTTATTTTGTGGTAATAATTTGTAACCATTTTTTTGTACATAATTTAGGAGAAATTAACCATCTTTTAGGGAAGTAATGTTGTTACCCAGTTTGCGGCTGTCACTAATAAGCTGCGGCTATGTTTATGGCAAATAAGGAAGAGTTCCACCCATGAACAACAATCTCCAGCCATGGAGAAAAATCAAGTGACAAATACCAAGTTATAAATCTGGGAAGTTGATGGGTGTAAGCGTGAAATGAGGCATGAGTAGTCACGAAAAGGATCATGCATAAACCATAGTGAATCGATGTTCCTTTTTGAAGTATTAGTGTTATTATACATGCAATTATTTACATTTTTTACATACTTTAACTATTGGGGATTCATTATGGAGATTGAGGGGTTCATTTTTCCTTGTTTTTTTTTTTCCTGTAATGTACTTTGTAATTCTTCCTGGGGATTTATCCAATCAGAATGAGGTGTTTACTATTTAAGTGCTTGTTTTATACTAAACTACTGTTTGATGAAGGTTACACTAGATAAATGAAAGCGCTTGTGTGTTTTATTTTTACAATAAATATAAAGATTTTACATTAACTTTTGTGTTCCCTGCTTGCTGTGAGGATTCCATCTGCCAGTTACTGTTCTATTTGATTTGTTTGTTGGAGTTTTTTTCGTTTCTTTAGTCACAAAATGGGTTTAATATAAACACTCACACATACATCGGTACACACAAGCACTAGTCTTTGCTCAGTTTACTACCTTTTCATTTTATGTCCAGATGTACTTCTATATGTACAAAGTATATCTTCAGGTGAATAGTATTACTACAGAATCTGTAACCTGTCTAACTGGATGAAGTAAGGTTAAAGGTGCATACATTGCTTTGCTACCAGATTTATGAACTTTCAAACTTATTCTAAAATGCAGCGCAATGATGCCATATCTGCAGCCCTGGAATGGCATAAAGGGACAGCGAAGCTCTTTTAGAATGAAAAGTGTTAAATGCCTTACAACTCATGCAACACTGGCGTTTGTTTCACAAAAACAGTATTACTGTTTGAGAGTTGTATGGTGCTTGGAGAAATGCCAGGTCAGAATGGAAATGTTTTTGATAGCATAAGCAGAGGTTTGGCAAAGTTGGAGTAAATTATGTTAGGAATGCAATTTCTGTATAACAAAAAAAAATAATTCTTTGGTGAACTGACTAGAGAGTCTTCAATGAATCCACATTCAGTGGTTTAATGAAAAGTGAAGGTGTAATCCCAGAATACTAAAGGTGAAGTTATAATCACAGAATACTAAAGGTGAAGGTGTAATCTCAGAATATTTAAGGTGAAGGGGTAATCTCAGAATACTAAAGGTGAAGATGTGATCTCAGAATAGTTAAGGTGAAGGTGTAATCCCGGAATACTTAAGGTAAAGTTGTAATGATCAGCTGACAGATAGCATGCTTTTTCTTTATTTAATATCTTTGGCTAATCTTAGACAAATGAGTTTATATCCCAGTGACTCACATTTGTTTAGTCCAATTAATAGGTTACATTCAGGTAATCCTAGTAAGCAAAGGTCGAGAGAGTACAAAAACACAATGTGAGCAACATAAAACAAACTCCACCACCATGGCTGGAATGTGCAAAACTTTTAATAAAAAACAATAAAATGGACAGAGCAGTGGAGCAGCAGTTTGCGTTGTCACCTCACAGCAACAGGTTCTCTGGTTCAGTTTTCAGCTGGGGTGCCATCTTTGTGGAGTCTGCATGTCCTCTCTGCATTTCATTTGGTTTTCCTGCGGGTGATCTGGTTTCCTCCCAAGTTTCAAAGACATGCATCTGGAGAATTTCTCCCCAGGCCTCTGCTGACAATTGGCTCATTCCAATTTGGACTTTCCCAGCAAACAAATGTTAAATAAATAAATAGCCAATTAAAGAAGGTAAGTCCTTTCACGGCTGATAGCTGCTTCTTCACACCATAAAATATCAGTAAAACTGCTTCACTACTTAAGTTTACTTAAACTTAAGCCAGTTTGTATTTTAAGTATTGAAGCACTTTCATTGATGTTTTATGGTATGAAGAAGTGACTTTCAGCCATGAAAGCACTTAACTTCTTTTACTGGCTTTTATTGTTTTCATAAGAACACTTTTGCAAGTTCCAGCCATGGTGGACACGTTTGTTTTATGCTGTTCAAAAGTAGGTTACATTTGTTTGGTTAATAATAACTTCAGTGTATTATCTTTTTCAGAAAATGCTAACACAGAAATAACATTATCTTAGAGATAAAAGCTCAGTAGAAGAGCAGGATTCATGACCAGATATTTCAACATCTGTGTCAAATGATTAAGATGCAGTTAAGAATTTTATGGCTCAAACATATTGGTTGGAAAAAACATCTTGTTTATGAGCATAAAAAACACACCTGTCTTTACTATAGCTGTTTGAGTGAGAAATGGATGAGATTGTAACATGTCAATTACAAACCCACTGTCTGTGTTTTAAACTTTCTTTGAAAAATCTTTGTTAATAAACTTTGTTCTGTGGAGCTTTTCTCCCCGGGCCTCCACTGAAAACGGGCCCGCTAGCCCAGTGGACCTCCCTGGTAATCAAACTGGAATAAATAAATAAATAAATAGATGAGTTGCAGCTTGCCAGTTGCTTCTTCACGTCGGAACTGGTGAGGGCAGTAAGTCAGGCTTTTTTGAGATTTTCTTTTCACTGTAGTTCTGTGACTGTGGAGTTGCTGTACACACACACAGGTGTATATATATATATATATATATATATATATATATATATATATATATATATATATGTATGAGACTGGGGTTAAAGAACCCCATAAGCTGCAAAAAAATGCTTATGTTTGGTTTGTGATCTATGGAACCTTGCTGGCTAGGCTTACGTAGGCTCTTGGGCCGATAGCCTCGTACCTACCTATGAAGCTTCATCTGGTTCTGTATCTCTAGCCAAAGCTTTAAACAACAGTTAGTCAGGATGCAGACAGCTGTATCTGGAAGCTTGTTGCTGTTGTTTCACACCCTGGTGTACATTTTGTTTCACATCCTGGTGTACATGTAGGCAGTCTGTTTTCGGGTCCACAGCTGTTTCTTCAGAAATTTATTTTCAGGACCACGTTAGTCTGTGTTCAAAGCAATCATACTTCTCAATTATTCTCAATTCACAGAATGTTCAGATTTTTGCCTCATATTTTTTTTTGTCATAAAATGTATGGTTTTCTAGTAAATCACTTAGGATTGAAGATACTAAGTAATGATATTTGAATTTCAGATTTCATATCCTTCAGAAAATGTACGGTAACACACATTGTTGTTTTAACAGCAACTTTCAAAGTTTGTATGAGCAATATTAAAAATCTGCCCCTATTTTTGGGCCTTTGCCCCCCTACCATTATTTTAGGCTTTGTCCAGAATTAATTTTCTAAGAGGTTGAGAGGTATGAGCCCAACTGCATGTGACAAGGGCACCAGTCAGCAGATTTTTACTAGTTAAAAGCAGCAGTCAGTGTGATTAGTGTAATTAAACTGTTGCCTTGCATCAAACCCTGTCTCAGGCCATATATGGAGAGAATATACATTTGTATCTTTCAGTGATTTCTTGGGAAATACCTAAAACACAGCAATGTCAATCAGAAGACAAGTTTGGATTTTAAGACCTGTCAAACAAGAGCTTTTCTGTGCATACATTCAGTACAAAATATAATTCTTAGTTACAGTCGTAAAACAGTTTTCTTTTTGCATGAGGCTCTCCAACTATAGCTCTCAGCTGGGAAGCAGGATCTCTCAGGGGAACACTCCAATTTTCTTAATCTGTAGCAGCAGAGAGAAGGCACAGCCTAATATAGGCCAGAATTGGATTTTAATGAAGCACTGTTTGCTTGCTTGGCATTGTAGCATCATTCATTTATTTTCATTATGAATGATTTCATTTCTGTTTGCCAGATTCTGCTTATGTTGACATCTGTTTATAATTACATTATCTTTTTTTAAACAAAACAATATTCTCCCAAATGAGATAGAGGCAGTCTAAACTCCAGACAGCCATTGTATAGTCTTCCTTGAGGCCAAGACAAAGTAGAATAAAGTGAAAGTCTAGGAACCTGACAGTCAGTAGAGCCCTTACAGACGTCCTCATGCATTCATCTATTGCCTCATGAAGGTAGGTTCATATTAAATCATGTTCCTGCTTTGGTCTGATATTGTTATGAAGGACACAGCAAAACCAGTCAGATGTGTTATAATTTTGATGCTTTTATATTCATATTTTAAATATTTAGATTGCATTATCATT